>NC_089266.1:22119304-22314879 GCF_963930625.1 Muntiacus reevesi | reverse complement strand
AGTTTCTGGGAGTCCAAGTGTTCCAGTAGGGGTTTGGGGCAGGCTGGGGGAGCTTTGGGGGGAAGCACTGTCTTTCTCTCTGGGAGTTTGGCATCATGGTGTATTTAGAAAGAGTTTTTCAAGACTGAACCATTGATCTGTTCTGGCAGGCAGAAAAGAGGACCCAGAAAGGTCAGGGGTTGGTCCAACTTGCCCAGCAGCGGGGTGGGCTGAGGGGTGGGATGAGGGGTCAGTGGCAGAACTTCAGTTTTGGGGCTGGGGTATGAGGTGTGCAGTAGTCTCTTCCCACAGAGCTTCCAGCTGGGGTGGGGAGTTGGGGGAGGAGGAAGGAGAAGGAGGAGGGGAATCTTGGGGAAGTTGGGTGTTGCAGACTGGAATCTAGGACCTCAGGGGAGTGGGTGATCCTGGGGGCTAAGTCTGGCCCCCAGGGGTCCCCCATGATCTTTATACAGGAAGGGGTGTTGGGAAGTAGGGGTACCACTTGGGCTGAGAAGTGTTGTGCTGTACCAGGCCCTAATGAGGCCTGAAATTCAACTGCATATGGGTTGAGCTGTGATGGCCTCTAGTGTCCTCTTAGAAGCCCAGGTCTGTCCCACTGAAGGGGCCAGTTTTTCTTTGCTGGGCACCTGGAGGGCCGTTTTATCGAAAACTGTGTTTTCATGGTAAGCAGTTTGTTTTTACTTGGATTGGGTTTATCCTGGGTGGTTTGGGGGAGACTGAGGGAGAGCTGGAGGTCAATGCTATTCCTTTAGGGCCACCCTGTGGATCCCTCTAGGGTCCTCGTAGTGGAGCTGGGCCCTGTGACCCCGGAGTTTGAGGCGAAGCTGTAGGCAGGGACAGAATGGGCCACCTGCACCCCACAAACCTGCAGCCAATGGACGTGTTCCTCTGCATCTAGTGCTCAACTGGTGCCCTGAGTTAGATCCACAGCAGAGTAGAAGTGGGCATTCCTATCTCAGTTTTCCAAAAGATTCCAGGGTGTCTCCTCTCTCCCAGCCTTGGCCCACCCACAACCCTCTTAAACCGATCAGATCAGTCCCATACAGGTTCCCACCTTTTGGTTACCTTCTCCCAAGCTGATCTGTCCCAAACATCCAAGGGATGAGCTGAGGGTGGGAAGGGGCGGCTGGGTGAGTAGGAGTCATCCGGGGACCCATCCGGCAGTAGCTGTGGCTCCGCAACACGTGATCTGCACCCACCGCCCGCCCTTCCTTCTCCTCCCTCCTCTGCCTCCTCTAGATCTCTGGCGCCCGACGGGCCGAACCCTCGCGGAACTGCGGGCGTCTTCAGAGAGCCACCTCCGCCTCTGTGGCGGAAAGGCCGGCCCGCCTTGCCAGGGGGCGCGCTGGATTGGGGAGGGCTGACTTTCAGCTCACCGGGCCCCGCCGAAGCCATCGAAGATGCGCCTTCGATCCCCAGCCAGCAGCAGGAGGCTCGCGCGGCGCCCCAGCAATGAAGCTATCGGTCGCGGAGCATGGGGATTATTAGTTTGTTCTTCATGGAGAGTCGGTGGGCTGGGTGAAGGCCTTTAGAGATCGGGCTGGTGGAGGGAGGTCTGAACACCGCATCCAAGCATCACTGGGCCTCTAGGGGGCGAAGGCCAGGCAAGACCCCGCGGGCGCGACAGGCTCGGGTCTTCCGGCTCCCTGGGACCCGCGCCTGGTCCTCCCGACGGCTCCAAGCAGGCTCAGCGGCGCGGCTGCAGTGACACCCAGTGGCGATGGCGGGAAGTGCAGGCGCCTGTCCCTCGGCTGCAGTTAAGATCCGCGGCTCTCGAGGTTCCCACTCGTGGTTACGAGCGGGCACCCCCAGGAGAGAAGGCCTCGCTTTGCAGACTGCCCCGTGGGGCACTTCCCTTTCCCCTCCCCCAGTTTCCTCCCCTGCAGTCGCCCAAGCGCTGGGAGATCCTGCAAGGCTGCAGTGCCCGGAAGGGCGGGGCGGGGCGCAGCGGCGGCGCTGGGCTGTGACCCGGAGCAGTTTCACTTCTGGATCCTGCTCAGGATGTGATGGGAGAGTACCTGGGCTGGGGGAGGAGGCGGGGGACACACGGCTCGCCGAGGTCCAGCGCTCAGGACCCCGAGTAAAGGATGGGTTTTTACTTCTGGGGTGTCACGCGACCCACGCCTTCCTCCATTTTCCACCCCGCCCCGCGGGTTCCACTCCGCTGTCCCCGGAGCTACGGCTCCTCCCCAGCAGCCGCCGCCTCCGCGGGGGCTGCCGACCCCCGGAGAGGCCCCGAGCGGCGTGGGCGGCAGGAGGAGCGAGCTGTGAAGCCGCAGGCAGGGGGTTAGGCTGCGGGCTGCTGAGACGCCGGGCTGTTTCTCAGAAGTGCAGTTGCCCCTCCCCTCACACCCCCCTCAGCTCCCACCTCGCACCGCACCCCTTCCCCCTGCCCCCACCCCGGCCTTACGCAGCCCTCTCCCAGGAAACCCCATCCCGGGAATCTGATGTCTGGGTTCAGGAAGATTTAAGAGGAGGTCCTGAGAGAGGACGGCGCGGGGCGGGCCGAGATTCAGACCCAACCTCACTGCTCCTATTCCGAGGCTTCCACCATGTCCCCGCACCGCCCCAGCTTGTGGGCCGGGGTTGGCATTTTATAGAACGGGTTCCTGTGACCACTTGGGAAAATCTTAGGCCTCCAGTCTCCTGCCTTCAGCGCCCAGCCTCCTTCCCAGTGCCTGAGTTTGGGGGAGAGACAGAAGAGCGGACAAAACCCTCTTTCTCTCCTATTCTTGTTTCTGGACAATGGGAAAACCCTGGCTAAGGCAGTGGGGTTGAGGCCAGGCTGAGTCTGTTGAAAAGAACTTCAGAAACCCCTGACTCCCGGGCGGGGTAGGGTGGGGGTGAAATCTAGGCGCAGAGGGAGAAACCAAAGTGCCTAGGGTGACCCAGAGAGCGGCAGGGCTGAGGTTGGAACCCAGGAGTCCAGACACTCAGCTGGGAGTCAGTGAGGCCTGCGGTCGTTTTTTGGAGACTTCAGGGCTCTGCTGGATTCAATCAATGACTCGGCCTTCTTTCGCGGGCGCCCACACAGTTTGTGAGGAGAGGGAGGTGGCGGTGCTGAGGATGTGATTCCAGTGGGGGTGGCATGGGGATGGAACCCCTGGAAGGGTGAGCCTGGGGGAGGAGGCGGCATCTGCCCCCCCCCCCCACCCAGTTCCCATCCACCAGCCGCCCCCAGGGCTGTGGTTTATTTGACTAGGCAGCCCTTCTGGGCCCGGGGGTGGGGGGCGCTGGGGGGTTGAGGGGAAAGGTGAGGTGATGGGAAAGGGCTGCTCTGGGGCTCCCTGCCCCCTCAGTCCTGGGGAAGGGGGGATGCTTGACATCACCCGCAGGCCCTCTAACCCCATTCTTTCCACTGCAGGCTCTTTCCTTGGGTATGTTCGGTTATTCTGGGGGAAGGTCTGTTATTTGGGGGGAAGGGAGGCAGCTGCCTACTTCACAGGTCAAGACAGAGTTAAAAACAAAACCGCAGCAAATTCAACACCGTGTCCTTCAGGGACTTTCCATGACACCTTCCTTCCCCCTCTCCCCCAAGCCAGGGAGTACCTCCCCAGAGGGCCTCCCCACCCCAGGTGCAGTGGCTTTTGGCTTTTATGCAAACAACTGTCTGACTGGGAATGCTCCGCAGCCTGACCTTGTGTGTCTTGCTGCAGGAGCTCCTCTGCCAGCCCTCAGCAGGCCTGGCCTTCCCAGGACTCTCACCCTTCGCCCCCAGCGCTTCCTCAGATTCTGGATTCCAGGGGGTGGGAGGGAGACCAGGAAGCTAGGTCCTTGGCCCTCTGCCTGCCCTGGGGTGGCAGTTGCCCGCAGGTGGAGGTTTGCACCGCAGCAGCCAGCCGCCAGGGTGAATGGCCTGGTTGTGTGGAGAGATGGGGGCGGGGGAGGGTGCAGGTGTGGGGTGGCCTCCAAGGCCAGGCCCACCCCGCCGCCTCTACAGCATCCACTCAGCTCCTGAGAGTTAGTAAAGGAAGCTATCCTCAGGCTGGAAGAAAGTCCATTCAGCCCCAACCCCAGCACCAGTCAGCTGCTGAGCTGGCTCCTCAGCCAGCTCCCTCCTCCCTGCCTCCCTCTTTTCTCTCTGAGCTGCTTTGGCTTTGGGAAGGGAGTGAGGATAGGGAAGGCCATCCTCTCCAAGGCTACTGAGTGGCCATTTTTTTTAAATGTATTCAATGCTCCCAAACACTTGCAGGCTGCAAAGCCATTCTTCCCTCCCTGGCCTTAGTGTTGAGACTGGAACACCAGCTGGAGAGCCTCAGGACGGTCTGGTGGTGCTGAAGGAAGGGAGATGGTGCTGAACATGGAACCATGAAAGCTGCTGCCAACCTGGCCCGTTAGCTAGTCCTGAACTTCAGCAGTGTCTTCCTCCCACCTCTTCCCCAGAGGAAGGGCAAGGTGCTCTGGGTGAGACTGAGCAGAAGGCCAGACCAGCTCTCAGACTCTTCTCTGACCTTTTCTGAGACAGAATAGAGGATACCAAGACAGGAAGAGAGCCACATGATCCTGGCACCATTCTCCTTGGAGTTACCCCCACTGCCACCCAGCTTGGGCCTCCCAAGTATCTACAGACTACATCTCAATGTGGTGGCTGAGTTCAACTGCAAATTGAGTTTCCCAGCGTGGATGTTTCTGAGACCCCAGAGATGAAAAAATCAGGAGTTGCCTATCCTTTAGGAAGGATCCCTGCTGGGAAGGGAGGGTGGGGTGGTGTCTTAGAACCGGGAGACACCATGCCCAGTGTGTCGTGCTTGCCATGTCCAGGCGCGCGACCTCCTCAGGTCCCCTTAGTGAGCTAAGGGCCAGTGGACCTAGAGTCCCACCATGGGCACACGGGACCAGCAGCAGGACACCAACGGCAGGTTCAGCAAGACATCAGGCAAGATGTTTTAGTTCAGTGATAATTCTGCTTATCTTAGTATCTGAACTTTAAGAAAGAGCCAGAGGGGCTAAGTTAAGAAAATATTCCTAGGGGCAGAAGGAATTCCATTTTCCGACAACAGCAACGACAGATGACAGGCATGCACCATGACTAATTTTAAACACACCAGTATTTTTTATTTCATTTTTCAATGTAAAAATCAAACATAACAAAGAAACTTTGAAAACTATCAGCAGGGTTGTTTTCAACGCGGGAATGCACTCATTAGGGTTCTGGCAAGGTGAGCATTGCTACATTTCAGAAGCTGAACCTGTACAGTCTTTACAGAGGAGTAGGGCGCTACAGTGCTCCGAGGGGTCAGACTCCAGGTCAAGAGGGAAGGTCACTGCTGGGCAGGGAGGGCATTTCTGAGAAACTCAGACAAGAGTGCTGTGAGCACAGGCTGTGTCAAAACCACTCGGCAAGCTCTCCTTCCCTCACTCCTGGTGGAAAGGCCACCCTGAGCCCCAAACCACGTTCCCTTCTCCCTCCCCCACCCCGTCATTCTGCAGACAAGGGTCATCCACAGACCACACGTGTGGTGGCTTTGGCAGCCAGAAATTAAAAATAAGCTACGGTTTTTCCAGTAGCCAAAATGATCCCTCACCAAAGCTTACAGACTGAGAACTTGAGCATGCAAAACCACAGTCTGGGTAAAGGGATGTCTGCTTTTCAAATGACCTGCTAATTCTTTGCAACCCACAGTAATTTGGTTTCTGTGAACCCACAGAAGCAGGCCCACTGAAAAGGGCCTTGTCTGCTAACCTGGAAAAGTCCTTGTGTAAATGAGTCACTGGCAATGGGATCAGTCATTTTTAAGGCTGCCCCATTTTCCTAACATGTCAAAAGGTCTATTCTCAGCCTTCTTAGGAGAGGAAGAAGCAAAGCTGCCCCCACATACAGAAAATGAAATAGGCCCCACAGATGTGTGACTTGGGCTTGGGAGAAGGTGGGTGACATCATGGAACTGCTCTTGGGCTTTCTGAAGTGAGGTTGATGGATGGATGGATGGTGAGGACCACTTGAGGGAACTAAATCGTTGGGAGAATTAATGGTGGAGGACTCATAAGATGGTGAGCGACCAAAGCCGGTCTGCTTAATCTGACTGCAGAGTCATGAAGTTTCTGTACCGTGTGGGTCATACCCATTGGTTCTAAGGTTCAGCATATTCTTTACTCTTAGGCATTAAAACAACATGAAGCAAACTGTGTGTTCGGGGTAAGTTGCCTCTATTGGCAGGTGAATTTCTATCATGGTCTTAGTATGATTTTTGAATATTTTCCATGTCTTTAAATCCAGATACAGATATATGTGGAAAATCTACAGCCACCCAACATAATCCACTCGCTTCCCCCCAAAAAACAAAGTAATGTTACCTAATAGACAAAATTACATAAAACCTCACAACATCCTTGGGAGGTAGATATTGTTATGTCCTTACATTTTTAAAAATCAAAACATTAACATTCCAGTTTCAAATAACAATTCAATATCAGCATATGACAGTTCACTATTGTAATGTTCAGAGGAAACTTGCATCCAGCTTCTTCAAAGTGCAAAGACCTGTTTCTCATGTTGATGACACGGTGTGGGACAGACTATATACAGCTTGGGTCAACAAAAGTACAGTCTTGCGCTAGGAGCTACACAAGTCCAAAGTCAAGACCTCTCTTGTAGGCTCTTCCAAGTCCACAGTCTCCGACCCTGGGTTCACGGATCATTCTCAGACCTTTTCAGTCATTTAGGCTTAGAGACGAGTCCTTTTCCTGGGATGGCCCAGGTTTTGGTTGGTTTTGGTTTTAGGTCAAAATTGTCCTTTTCACAGGCACTTAAATCCCCAATCATTCTGCTTTTCTGAACTCTGCCTATAGAGAGTCTCTGAATTGTACTTTCTGAGCACAAAAATAGCTCCTGATTCTTTAAAAGATGAGGAGGATCACTGCCTATCTCTTATCTTCTGCACAGCCTGAGTCCATTTTCTAAGGCAAACTTTTCATCACTCCCCTTTCTTTTCTCTTCTTTAACTCAAACTTCTAACTCTGTTTTGTCAAAGAGCCCGGACACTCCGAGGACTCAAATCTTGAGTGTTATAGAGTTTCCAAATCTCCACTAGAGACCAACGTACCTACTCATAGTGAGGTACACTTTAAAGTTACGACTTCAAACACTAAACATTTAACATTTACACTGCAGTCTTACTGCCTGTCCTGGGATATATATCAGAAGTATTGCTTTTTTCCCCTAAAAACATTCTAAACCTCACATTTAGCTGGGGGAAAAAAGCAGAGGAGGGGAATAAAACAGTGATACAGAAGCTCCTTGGAAAAAGCATTATGCAGATGCTAGATTTGTTACTAACACGGTGTTTCAACTGAATAAAATGTGTTTTTAAACATCTCTCTTTGCAGAAGAAATCTGAGGTCATTTTACTTCTGGGTCTGGTAAAATGTTAAATAAGCCTTGCCTTTAAAAGGTGAGACATTTTGTCACTGATAAAGTTGGAAGCTGAGTCAGGAACAGCTTAGAATGGATAACAAAGCATAACATTAGCTAGCTTATCTGTGTCAAGGTTAATATCTTCTTGGAAGAATGATTTAAGGAATCTAAAGACTATTTTTTTCTGGTGGTGGTGTGGAGTGTAATGGGGGAGACACTTCTACCAGGGAACTGAAGGAGGGAACACAGGCAACACTTCAAATAACAACCAAAAATGTTTGGAGAACAGCTCTCTTCCTTTTCCACTCTTTTACCACCTTGGCTGTAAGGGAATTTTTCACAGGTTTGGCTGTTCCTCAGATTTCGGCTTCCTGGGTGTGTGGTAGGGGCCTGGCTAATAAGAGGATTGGGGAAAGTGAAGGAGAAAGAAAACCTACACAGCTCACAGTCACAGGGACTCTGGCTGAGAAGAGGACTGTGCTGTCGGAAGCTGCCGAACACCTCCCTGTAAAGCAGGGTCAGATGTAAATCTTAACCTGCCCTTCTCTCTAGGCATCTTGCTAAGGTTCTTCTTCACCTCCTTCCCCACCCCAAGCAAGGGAGAGGGTTAAGTAGCATAAGGAGTGCCTGCAGAAGTGTTTACCTGTATTGTGGCAACTGCTACATTCCACCCTGTTCAATTTCAAGATAGAAGAATGTGGAGTTTCCACATACACATTTTCTCGGGACTTGACATGTCCCAATCCCAGGCTCAGAATGCAACAGTGAATATGCAGCCTGTGTGAGGGGTCACCTCACTCATAAAACTGACCTCAGAACAATGGAAATCATTCAGAAAATCCATTAGTCACAGAGAAAACCAGGGTCATAGCTACAGAGTCCCCATCTTGGTGGGAAGGGCTTTAGTTTCACTATCTTAAAGTGCAGAAGATGATGTCTTCTCTAAAGACTCTCCGGTGGAAATACTCGCTTTCCCTAGCTTTCTCTTCTGCTAATCCTTGCTTCCGAATTCTCTTCCTTTTGTCCCCTAAAGAGTCAACAGGATGTGTGATATTTCAAAAATATAACAAGCAGCTCCTCTTTCACAATGGGTGTAAACAACCTGGTGTGGCTTGGGGTCTAGGATTACAGACACACAGTGATGTTCAGAATCCCACACACTGAAATCCTTCTAGTCTTCTAGCTGAAATCTCAAACATGTTGGGACTGTTGCCATGGAATTTCACAAAATCTTTTTTTCCTGAGACAGACGCCATGCTACAAAGAAGGATAAGCCATTTGTGCAGTCTGAGGTGGAACATTTAAATTACTGGCAGCACACAGACGCGTTGAGTTTGAGCCTAATGCATAAAGCCCTTTCGAAATATCAAGGCAGATACATAAAACACTATTCTACCAGGAATTGGGGATTCTTGCCTCTGCTAGAAATGTTCACACAACTGACTCTTAATTTGTAAATAGGCTCCAGGAAGTGGTCCCTGGAAGCAGCATTTATTTTTCCTAACACAGTTACTTTCAAAGGAGAGAAAAAATAAGGCTCTGAAGCAGCTGCAGGTGCCAGTTTGTGTGCACACTCGGGGGCAAGATCAAGATACCTTCCTGTTTTTTGTTCTCCCCTTCACACTCACAACTCAGTGGTTAAAGGAAAAACTTAACAATACTATCATTTTCACACCAAAGAAATGTGAAACACATGTTCATATACACACACTCTTCTGCTTAATACCTATACATTAAGAGGTTAAAAAAAATAATAATTGTGGTTACTACACAATCACATAAATTTAAAACTGGAAAAGACCTTAAGAGAACATCAAAATCCAATCCAACCCCTAATTCTGTGGTTGAGGAAACTTAGTTTTAAGAGTTAAGTGATTTGCCCAAAGTCATTCCACTAATTAGTGGCAAACATGGAATTCAGCTAACAGATTGTGTGACCCCTATTCCAGTGCTAATTTTACAATTATCACAGCACTTTTCCTTGACAGCATGTCTCCCATAATTAATGAGAAAGATGTCCAACACATCTGCAGAACCAAGAGCAAGTTGTCAGGAAACTGTGGAATACAACAGCTCCATTTAAAATGTGTGTGGGGGGTGGAACCCCCAACCTGCCTGATGGAGGAGAACCTGCCCGCAGAGGTCCTCTCTCCTCACCCATTCGGAAGCTCAGCTCTGATCATGGTGTCTAGCCTTGATTCCTTCCTGTGGGCTGGGGGAGACTAAGTCATACACTTTGGATTCTTTGGTTTTTGGGTTTTTTTGTCAAGTCATTGGCAAGTTTGCTTTGGGTTTGTACACCAATACTCCACAAAAGGAGATGAAAAACTTCCGGTGGCTTGTTGCTCCCTCTCTCCATCCCTGGTGATGATGCTGAATCACTCCCCACTCAGAACCACGCCTGCCAATTTCCATCGTAGGAAAAGGATGCCATCATCCAAGCAGACAACCTCCTGGAGTTCCAATGACCGTCTATGTTTAAACCACTGGTTCTTCTGATACAGAGTTTCTTCTGTGCCTGGTTTAACCCAAAGCAGCTTTAATGGGAGATGGGAGGATAAAAGTAGAAGCGGAAGTATCATCGGATAACTTGGGTTTTTTTCGCTTGTGTGATAAGAGGTGGCTCTGATGCTTGGAGAGTAGGGGCTTCGGTTTTTGGTAACTTATTTTATGGCTGTTCTTTTCCTTACTGTTAGACTCTAATTTGGGATGGAGAGTTCATATTCTAACCTTTCAAACTTGTGTGAAGTGCAGATGGGCAAGGTTTTCCAGCAAGGTTAGCTGGTCAACAGTTCTTTCTGTGGACCTGAGCATAGGACTATGAGGCTTTTCCACATATGGCCGATGTATTTAGAAAACAATGTTTCACACAGCAAAACCAGGGGACTCTTCTGATTGGCAATAGACTCCAAAGAATGCCTGTCTATTGCTACAAAAGATAATGACCAAATATTTCATTGGCTTTTAAATTTCCCTGATGGGAAAACACAGGTTTCACAAAAGTAGTAACATGATATATCTGCAAACGATTTCTGAATGAGGACAGCATTTCTCTGCTGCCCACGTGAATGTGATCCTTTGGACACTAAAATGGTATAGAAAGGGGTTTGGAACTGAGTTTGAGAGTGATTTGGCAAGTGGCATTATCAGTTTTTAAAAATGATATGGAATGATCAGGTAACAATTATCTCTGGGCCTGGATGTTCATTTCAGCATGGCTCTGTGTTCTCCCCTGGCTATATGAGACGAGAACTCATAACGATCATGGCTTCGATATCCACACATGTTACACTCAAAAGGGTCACGAAAGCCGTGGCAACCCATGTGAATAGTGAACATAACGTAATCCAGGAAGAGGACTCGGCAGTGGTCACACCGGTACACATCCGTCACCTCCCCTTCTTTGTTGATCACTTTGATGGAGTCTCTTGGGCAGATGGGTGGGGGCTTGAGGAGTTCATAAGAGCGGGGGCCCTCCTTCAGAAGCGGCATCCCATTGCGGACCCGAGGAGGGACCATGGGATTTTGCTGGTAGATGTGATTCTGGCGTTCCTCGTGGTTGCTGTCAGTGTCCGTGGAGTCGTGGCCACTGTTGGTAGGGGACAGGCCTCTTTCAGAAGGCAGACTCTTCTCTGGCAGGTGGATGTTCTTCTTTTCCAGCTCCTGGGGGGCACCATTTGGCATCTCGGCGCGGGTGAGGGCTATGGGGTACATGCTGCTGATAACCGGGACCATTTCTGAGGTGGGAGCAGGTGGCGTCTGGACCAAGGGGCGCAGGGCTTCGGCCCCTAGATAGCTGATGGCGTTATTGATGGCCTGGTCCATCATTCGGGTCTGGATCATCTCGCTCTCCTTCTCGTACATGTAGCTAGGATTATAGCTGACATCAAAGCAGTGGCGCTTCTCACCTACAACAAGGGAAAGAAACGGTGACAAAAGGAACAACACAAAAGCACGGAGTTTTAAAAATGATTTTCTGGAGCCCTTGAGAAATGAGGAAGGACAAGTTGCCTGCTTAAGAACACTCAGCCCAGGCGAAATGGTCCTGCACGGTGCTGAAGTCTCAAGGGACAGTGGTTGACAGCACATGTTTGGACAGTCAAAATAACTGAAACCAGCAGGCAAGAGGGAGTCAGAGATGTCACTAAGTTGAGGCTACAATGTGAGTTGTTTTCTCTGCTCATGTCAGAGGGGAACCCTGGAGAAAAGAAGCAAGAGAACAGTAGGAGGGGGCTTAGGAGTGGGCGGGGAGTTGCCAGTGTCAGGAGCGTGGGGGCTTCTGCATCTCTACTGTTCGTGAACTCTGAAGATGCAGTCCATTCCTGAACTCTTAGTTTGCTTGTTCTTTTCTGCTTGTAATACTAGGGAGCCAGGGGGCCGGATGTGCTGCAAAAAGTGGGGATGCTCTGACCTCGGCAGTTTTTTAAATAGCTGCAGAGGCAGAAAAAATAGCCCCCAAAACTCCAACTTACCACTCCCGAAACACATCGGTCATTAGATTGACTGAGATTTAAATAAAAGCACATCAAAGGCAGGGGGTTTTAGAAAGGCTCTCTTGATGAAAGATCATGATGTTTGTCCTCATAAAGTGTGTTATTCTTCTTTTGTTTGAAAAGATGTGTCATTGATACATATGTGATCATCAGGACTTATCTCACACTTAACTGAAAAATTTATTTGTGGTCACCCTTTCCTACTTCTCATGTCAAACTGCTGAGAAATTTTGAAAACAGAGTTTAGCCACCTTCAGGGCGTGTGGGTGTTCTGGTTTGAAAACAGGCTCTTTGGCCACGGGGAAGGCAGAAGTTGGGTCTGCAGTGATGGCAGGTGAGCTCAATGGTGAGTGGCTGGTGGAGGCACAAGAAAGTGGGGAAGACATGTCAAGGGCTGGAAGTGAGGCCAAGGTTACTCCTGATGCTTTTTCATTCTGTAGACACTGGATGCTGAGTGATTTGTTAAACGATAACCTCTCTTCCCTAACATTTTCAAAGCATGTTATGATTCCAAAACTTGTCACTGCCACACAGTAAAGGCTTCAGGCAGGAAAAAACACAAAAAGACAAAAGGGACTGAAAGAACCGGCTTCTGTTCTTGAGGACTCGCCGCCAACCAAGGGAGAGAGAAGCAAGAGTTGGAGAGCTGGGACTGGAGAAAAATAAATGCTAAAAGTTTAGAAAGGGCTGCCTTGCTCTACAGAAGCTTTTATTCTAAATGCCATGTCTGAGGCATTTAAGCGGGGATGGGGGAACATGTCTTCTGTAAAAATGATTATAAGGCAAGGGCAGGGCAGTCTGGCACAAACTATCTATTTAAATGTTAAGGGAATACAAAAACTTCAGGAGTACTTTCGGAAGAGAAAGCATTCTTGGAAAATCTAAAGTTTGAGAAGGGTCTGGATGAATTGGTTGGATTTTAGATTTTCAGAGAGGCAGAAGAGACATCCTAATTGAGACATGAGTATGAATCAAGTCAGACATGAGGGACCATCCAAGACATGAGCAGGGAGGAATGAGAGAGTCTGGATACAGTATCAGGAAGTACGGCACAAAGGATTTCTCAGACTTCACTTATTCCTCCGCACCGCGCATGAGCAACGCCCCAGGGCAGTGCGGTGGTTGAGAGCAAGAGCTCCAGAGTCAGACGGTATGGATTTGCTGCTGCCTCACCATTACTAAAGGTGTGAGCAGGGGTAAGTTCCTTGACCTGTCTGTGGCTTCGTGTCCTCGTGTAAAATGGGGGTGATGATTGTATCTACCTGAACTAGTAAGAGCTTGGAACAGTACCAGGCACACTGAAGCACTCAGGAGACATTAGGGTTTTTTTAATTTGGTTTGAATTGGCTTGCGTTTTCTTTCCTTTTTTGCTAAAAGAAATTTGTTTTTTTAAGGAAACTTTATATCACCAACATAAATGGAAAACCAGAGTCACTTGCCACAAATAGAAGGTTAACTATAAAAAATAAAGACAACGAAACACAGCAGTTTATTAAAGTTTGATCAGATACTGTAAGTACCTGTAGACAAAGATCCCCTCTTTCTTTGCTAAAAATAGAGTTTACCGAGTGTGCGATTAGTGTTGAAGACAACTAACATCTATAAAGTCTAAATCTTTCTCCTTGGTATCATCAGGAAGATTCAAAGAGAACTAAAAAGAAAATAATTTTCTGACCACATAGATCAAGGTTTTCAAATGCCCTGTGAGCCTCCTAGCCTTTTGCCTCCAACATTTTGGGGAATGTTGAAAAAAGGTAACACATGGTGGGACCAAATGATGCCCACTCTGAACAATCAACAAGCAGTAGGGCTTAGATCTGGACAATGGCAAACCTCTAATGTTCTGGAGCAAGACAGGCTTGCGGTCAGAATGTTATTTTAAGGATATTAAAGTAACAGCAATGTGTAAGGTGGACCAGAACAGTGAGAAGTTGGAGACAGAAAGACTTGCTAAAAGACCTAATCAGACGGATTTGTCCTGCATCCCCCCTACCTTAAGGCCAACTTGACAGCTTCCAGACAAATACCTGAGAGAAAAAATATGCCAAGAAAATCACCGGGCCTTAACTACTCAATAAAAAGGAACAGAAACAAAGACCTTTGCCAAAGTAATCAATAGTTCTTCTTTCAAGGGCCAGACTGGCTGTGTCTCTGATCAGAGCTCTTTGGAAGAATGAGACTGGAATACTTGAAAGCTGGCTTAAGTCACAAATATTCATTCCCCTGAAAGTGACACAGAAATGATGAGCTTTGGTTTCCTGGCCTTTTCAAGGTTACTGATGATTTTCCAGTGGAGCTAACTCTACTCAGTTCCTCCAAATACTAGGAATCTCTGGAAGTCTTTTTATATTTTTGCCTATCAGAGAGGCTATAGAAACTTTCTGAGGTGGGGCAGACACATCCCAACCTCTGCTTTTATCATTTCTCCCAAGAGTTTGTTTCGCCTGCTTAGGCCAACGATTTCACAGTCTCTACCACCTGCAGCACATGTCAAAAAACAGCTGAGTGCTAAGGTTGTAAGAGGCAAAACAGCAAGAGGAAAATCAGCTCTGGATGTGGAAATATGCGACTGTGTTCTGTGGTTAACGCAGACCATTGTTCATTTTTAAGAAGATGGGAGAGCCTCAGATCTTCACGTGCACGCAACCTGCCCTCATCAGATCCCCTCATCTCCGAGTTACCGTAACTTGAGTAGTGCAGATGATTATCAGTCACCTGTAGACACGATGACTCAATGTGTATGAAACTCAGGAGGGGTAAGCTACAGTAATTGAAAAGCCAGCAGCTCACGTTTCTTTAGTAACACACTCATAAAAAAGGTTAGTCAAACCACAAGAGTGTAACTGCTCCCAAACCTGCTCAGAGCCTCCAGTCCAGCTTCTAGTCAAAATCAAACCACACCTCTGTGTGATTAATGAGAGCAGCTTCGGGCTGAAGTGGAGGTTTTCTTCCAATGAGAATACAAATGGCAACAACAAGTCCTAAGTTTAGAAACCCAGGCTGTCTCATTGGGCTGTTCCCTACCTGTGATTCCTTTTAAAGGTGTCAATCCCTACTGCCTAGTCTTCTGGTAACCCTGAACTGAGCATCTGCCCATCCTGAGTTGTGGCAATGTGGTGAGGGCATATGGTCTTTGGCTGCTAAGTGCCAACCTGAAAGTACATCCTAGCCTAGAGCTAAAAGGGACCTTAGCCGGGCATGTGGATTCAGACTTCTGCCTTGGGCATCCAGGGACAAGATCCACCCCTCTAACCTGGTTACTTCTCTGCTTCACAGTACCAAGCACTGGCCTTATGTGTAAACACTAAGAAGAATAGCTACTATTTATTGAGCCCTACTATATACCCAGTGCCGTCCTAGGTACTTAGTATATTGTCTCATTTAACCTAAGATAAATTATCATCTCGTAGTCAGATGAAGGACTTAAGGCACAAACAAGTTGACTGATTCGCACAGGATGCTCAGCTGGTAAATGGAGATGTGACCCATGGGACCATATACTTCAGTAAGTGTCTGAGCATTAACTGTTTCATGGCTGCTACCTCACCCCTGTCTCAATCCCACCACCAGCAATGACTCTGGATTCTCTGCTGGGATGGTTTCCCTAAGCATAGAAAAGCAACTATGCTTTGTTCTATATGGACCAGGACCATGCACTCAATAAAGATCTAGATGCGTAGAGCATGATGTCCATAAGTGCTTAACAGAGTCCTGGCACATGTGAGCACTCAATAAGTGGTAGATTTATTATTGTTGTTGTTGTTAGCTTCATACCATGGTAGGTGCTTTGAAGAATACAAACTTAATTGCAATCCAACAGGAGATGTAGCATGTGCACAATTTCCTTTCATATTAGTGTACTTAATACTACGTGGTGGGACAAAGTATAGAGTAGCCAAGATAGCAGAGACAGGAAAATACACACCACACCTCAAATATGCCAGATAACATGGGACAAATACTAATTTATTCTTCCTCTAAAGTCTGCTTGAAATCTGAGGTGGTGGAAGTGATGGTGGCGGAGACAGTTACATACATCACGAAAAGCAGACTGTTAAACCCGCCTGGATTGCAGGGGGAGGACAGAGAGAGGACTCAGGACAGTATGGGAATGTAGACCACGTGGAGGTTTAGGGCAGATGGGAGGGAGGGCATTCCAGACAGCGAGCATGGAAAGAATGATAACATAGAAGTGGGAGTAGTTCATTACGGCTGAATTAAAAGATTAGTTGGCTGAAATGATACATTTAGAAAAGACAACTTAGAGACAGATTGTGAAAGGCTCAGAACGCCTGGGTGGTTTAGATTTTATTCTGATGAGAAGCCATTGAAAGATTTTTTTTTTTTTTTGATGAGGAGGAGAAATGATTTTGACATTAGAAAAATAACAATTCCGATGTGATAGTCATCACAACAGGGTAATGTGAAACATCAGAGTTTTCATTAAGTCTTTAAGCGTCTTCAAATCACTTAATTGTATCTGCTGATACCTTCATACCATTTCCCACATGTATCATCGCTTACTCTTACTCCAAGCACATATCCTCCCCCTAGAAAAGGGCAGGTAAGTAGGGTAAATGGAATATCTGATGATGGTGATGGCTCTGATCTCACTCTAAGTGAGACTGAAGTGGCTAACACCCCTTCCAGGAGGAGAACAGAGGGTAGGAAGCCACAGAACAAGAAGCAGGAAGGAGGAGAGAGAAAAGAGAGAGTTGTGGGGGTGGCGGTGAGGAAAACGGAGCTGGAGACCACGTTCGGTGCTGCAGAAGCCTTTGTCCTCTGTGAGTCACCGTGAAGGGCTTCTGGTTGTCATCTGCCCTGATGGAGTCACCACAGCTCTTTTCTCAAGAAAACACACCCTTAAGAGAGAATGACTGGCCTTCGTCAAGAATTTTTCTTCCACCCGCTTTCAGGGACTAGATCCTCCCCTTTTCAAAGCCCCTGTGTAGCGCACGTGACATGGACGGCTCCGGGTGACTTTCTGCGGAAGGAAGGCCTTGCACTGTAGCACATTATAGACCCAGGCTCTGGCCCTGCTCTGTCCCCTGCTAGCTGCATCTCTCCATCCTTCCCATCCCCCTTCCTCCCTTAATGGACGAACTTCACCTACTGGTTCCTAATATTCCTTCAAGCTCAAAAAGGCTATGACTTTGGATGCTTATAGGATTAGGGATTTTGGCCCTTTGGGAAAGGACGGGAGGACATACTTTTTGCTTTTAGAAATAGGCATTAAAACTGCTTCCTGTCACCCTGTTAACCAAAGCAGACAATTTCTCATTAGTTCTTTCACAGGGAGAACCGACAGTGTTTGCTGAAGTGTCAAAACCTCATGACATGTTTACCAGGCGTGAGTGAGATCTTTTTTCATGTTCTTTTCAACGTGGAAACTTCCTTTAATAAAGTAATACATGAAATTAAAAAAAAAAAATAGGGAGATGCTATGGTAACCACTTTGGTCTGAATAACACATCTGTTTTTGGAGAAAGAATGAAAATCAGAAAAAGAAATATGCAGAAATGTAGTCATTTTCCTCCTCCCTCCAGGAGAGAAATCTGGCCTCTATTTTGAGCCAAGTATTTGAAGATGGCCTAGTTAGAAGTATAGTCAAGCAAGTCTGTAACCGGAGAATAAGATTCAGAGAAAAGACAGTCCCTAAGGGGGTTAGGTGCTAAAAGCAAGGTCTTCTTGTCCTTTGGAAAGAACAACTAAGAAGAATTATTTTGATGATGTAAAGATGCTGATTTCTAATGAATGTGTGTCAATTTATTTCCCATTTTATAGAAAGTGATACAACATTTCTTGGAGAATTAAAAAAAGGTGATTTCATTTTTCTCCTCCTTGGGTGATTTAATTTTACTCTTACTCTTCAACAGAGGCATGTTTCTGTGTTTCTAAATGCATTTAGACAATACAATCCATCCTGCTTCCTCAGTTCATCTCTAATGGGTGAACATGCTTTCTACAGGTAATTATCTCAAGCCTGTTAGGAAAGTAACAGGCTGACCTGATGGTATAATCTTCACCTTTACCCTCACAGTTCAAGAGGTCAGAGAAGCCAAGGCTGGTCTGGAAGCTGTGCAACCATCAGCCAGGATTAAAGGGAGTGACTCATTCTTCCTTCACATTTTACCCATTGCCATTTGCCTGGCAGCTGAATCCTTTCAGAAAATGGTGCCTTGGAGAGGAAATAGAGGAGAGAAAAGAGGGAGGGAAGATATTAGCTCCACATGTCTTATATCACTACATCCTGAATACTGCATGGTGTCATAATGTTCCTTTAGTTCCCCTTTGAAATTATTCTTTTCTATCAAAAAGGTTGATTAAGTTAAGTGATTCAGAGAGTTTTATTTTTTAAAAAAATCTCTTAAGGTTCAGGGTATAAGCTAATGCTAGAAGATGAGAACAGTGCTCAGGAACCAGACTATCACACACATGGCGGGAGCTCTATAGACATTTGCATGATAAATGAATGGAGAAAAAGAGTGGACGAATCAGTAGTAATATACTAAGTAAAATACATAAATGTTGAACTAATGTAGCTGTTTTATAGATACTCATGTTAAATGACATCTTTCTAAAAAAAAACCCCTAAATCATATGATATGGTTTATAACATACAACAAACATATAATAACATATCATATCTATACAATCTTGAGAAAAAAGTGATCTGAAGTTATACATATTGACTTAAAGTGGTGCTCATAATTGCTGGCTTTTATACCTCGTCTTAACCGACTTACAGAACGATGGAGCTGGGAGGGACCTTCTCCATCACTCCATCACCTGTTCAGTCTATTTATTTCACAGATGAGGAAACAGAGGCCCAGAAAGGTTATGTGATTTGTCTAAACACACACAAGTTAAGAAATGACTTAACTGGAATCAGAACCTGGTCTTCTGGCTCCTAATCCAGTGCTCTTCCTACTGCATATTATCACAATTAAAAAAAAAAAAGTTCCCCCAGATATTCAGGGCCCCAAAGTCCTGAAGTTGCTGCCTCAGCTCAAATCAAGAGCTAACTCGACTGGTTTCCTGATGCCACCACAGACAGAACATGATGGTTCAGAATATGAGAGAACATGATGGTTCAAAATATGAGAGAAATCAGTACCTACCAGATCAGCATTTCTCCTGAGTCTGGAAATGGAAGAGTGAAAACCTTCTGGTCTTAAACAAACGGAACGGATCCCTGATGCAGTAAGTAAAATGGCATGGACTTGCACATATGAAACGTGTGTTTTTAAACCCATGAAAATACCAAAACAACTTATTAAGTAGGCCTTTAGTTCAAGGACAGGTTTAAGGAAATTATATGAACTAAGTACCTTCTCTCATATTTTAATTCTCTTAGACCAACATGCATTGACCATAAGTGGATTGAAATTAAGTCACTTTACATTTTTTTCTTCCCCATTTCTCCCCACGTTCCTTCGTCTACATCAGCTGCAGCCATTTCTACAGTCAAAACATCCCCCAAATTACATTACACTCACGGCAGAGAAGAATAATTCAAGCTTCCTTTTGTACTCCACCCAGAACCTCTTTACACAAGTACAGCTCAAAAGATGTATGAGCAATATTTTAATATAATGTCATGGTGTCATGATTTGTCCACTGTGCCTAAACTCCATATGGAAATCACTGTATGTCCTCTGACACTTCCCTCCAGGAAAGGGAAGATGGTAATGAGGAAAGAGTCTCTCTAAACTGAAATGCACCAACTTTAGTCTGACATGATTTATTCTTACAATAACTAAAAGGATACAAAAACTTCTCAGCCAATCAACATAAAATAAATAAGCATAAACACCAAACTGGGTAGCTCTGAAATATATGGGTTCCTTCAATATATCTCCATAATTCACATAAAATTAAAAAACTAATCAGACCAGAATTTAGAAATTATCTAGACCAGAATAAAATTTAATCAGATTAAAAAACCAGGCAGGTGTTTGATATCTGTAAAAGCTATTGAAAAGAATAAACACAAAAGAACTGAAGTAAAAAATCAATAGTAGCAACAGCTTTGGAAAAACAGACTGACAGGGTTCTAAAATATTATTGGTGTTGAGGAAGGTCTATTTTTGTGTGATAACTATTTTTGTTCAATATCACTGACTTTCAATTTATAGCAAAACCGATACATTCAATTCAGCTGCCTACTCCACAAATACAAATCTATTTTAAATATCATAGTCACATTTATGTAAACATCTGGGAGAGTTCAACAAAATATTTTTGCCATTTGGCAGTCCTAACACTTTAACGGACATAATTATTTCTTAGCCATCTCATTCTTGCTATGTTTTTTGACAATGTGAAAACCAATGGTATAAAAATTAACTCCAGTAAGACAAGTGACTAAATCAAACCTTGTTATTTAAATCTATGCATTCTCAACCACATTCTTTTAAAACCAATTCTCAATCAAATTCAAGAAAATATAGCAATACATTTTAGAGCCTGAAAAAAGTTTGAGCATGATAAGGGAACCAACTTGTAAAATATAATTACAAAAGATTACAAAAATGCTATCTTGAACATCTTACTGGTGTAAATTGCACAAACTCTCTCATGCAACATATGTCATTCAAAATAAAGAGGAAGGAACAGCATTTCTAACACCAACTTCATTAAGATACTGGATACCAAATACTCCTCCCTTTAGTAGTTAATATTTTTTTAGTTAAAAATGTTTTATTTTATTTGCTCTAGTTATCAAAGTGAATCCCAAAGAATAAAACTTGCAAATGGAAAAATCGATTAACAGAGATTAAAGTAGGAAAGGCCTGGGTAGTAAGCATCCTATGTTATCTCATTCAAACTATCTGCTAACAACAGCAGGAAAAAGGGTTGTATTCTTACCAATGAATTTCTGAGGCATTGAGCTTTTTCGCTTTGCCACATTGCTTGCTAATCTGTCCAGAACGAGAGCTCTTTCACTTCCCATCTCTGCTTTGATGTGTCTTGCCTCCACACTTGCTGGTTTGGAAAAATGAAAAAAGAAGAGGGAAAAGAACACGATGATAAATGGAGAGAAAAAGAAATACACTGGAAGGAAAACTGTCAGAGGTCTGATGCAAACTCTGTTGTTACCTGTTATTACTGCTCAGATTCTTGCTTGGGGTACCTGCTGTGGTCAGTGAAGCCAACACCAGGGCACATTCAAATCTTGCAGTCTTATGCTGACATGGGAAAGCCCGACCCATCCCCAACCAGTACCTTCATTAGCAAGAGGAAGTATTAAATAAACAGCCTGGACGTGGTTGGTTGCAAAAAGATAGATAGATGGAGATCTTCTAACCCCCGATCAGCCTTCTTTCTGATTCTGAGTAACTGCGTGTGACACCTGCAGACTGATATAATTCTTCTTAACAACTTTGAAAAAAAAAAAAAAAGGATGGTGCCCCAGATTTACTGCTCTGTTTATGTTAATAGCACTTTTGAAAATAGATACACTTACCCAGACAGCAAGAAATCTACTCAGTGATTTGTGTATTGAAATTCTGAGTGGTTTTTTCTTTTTCTTTTTCTTTTTTTTCCAGCATGCTCCTTTCAGTTCCTATCTTTTAAATTCTATTTTTCTGGTCTCGGCATTGTCTGTTTCTTATGCTCTTCACATTTCAAAATTGTCTCGGTTAAAATTTCCCTGAGCAACACTTCTGTCTTGAAATTATAGAGCAATTTGTATAATGGATCTGTATAATATTTCTAATGAAAAATGTGAATAAAAACTGCCTAACAATATGGTCTGATTGTCAATCCACAAAGAGACCTTCAAGTGGTAGAAGTCTGTAATTCTCAGACCTGCCTGAATATTAGAATCACCTGAAAAGCATATAAGACACACTTATGCCCGGGTCCCCTTTCAGATTAGTTAAATCAGGATCTCTGGTGTAGGGGCCTAGGCAACAGTATTTTTAAAGCTTTCCAGATGATTTTTAAGATGCAGCAAGAATTGAGAAGCACTGAAATAATATATAAATAGTGCCGACATAGAATCAAACTGGAATAAATGTAGTATAATTTAGTCTGGTATAGCACGCAGTACCCAATAAGAGTTTACATCTGAAGTTCAAAGAGACACCGGCTGCTCTACATACAAGGCTTTAAATTTTAACATATAGGAGTCAGTAAACTTTTTCTATAAAGGGTCAGAGAGTATTTTAAACTTTGTGGGACACATAGAGTCTCTGTTCCTACTCTTTGGTTCTCCCTTACACTTTACAAATGTTTAGTCCTAATGTGCACAAGTAGGTTGCTGACTGCATTTGGCCTGAGGGTCATAGTTATGCACACCCCTGCCCTAAGCAAACACGTTGTGAGGCTACAAACATTTCTCTCTGTTTTATCATAAGCATTTCCGGAGGTCCAAACTAAATGAAGTATCCATACATTCCCAATGTCTCTAAGGAAGAAGAAACTGAAATCAGTTTATGGGGCTAGAGTAAAAAGCAAGTGATGAGTGCAGAGTGGAATTTCCCACCCCCCCCCCCCAAATATATAAACAGATTTAGGAATTGTCAGTACTCATTGTGCAGTTAAAAGTTTACTGTATGAAGTTTACTGTATGCAGTTAAAAGTTTACTGTATGAAGTTTACTGTATGCAGTTAAAAGTTTACTGTATGAGTTTACTGTAAGAAGAGATTCTAGGGAGATGGTGAAGGACAGGGAAGTCTGCTGTGCTGGGGTCACAAAGAGTCGGACATGACTGAGCAACTGAACAATGACAACTATATACAGAAATAATGTTCCAAGTTTCGTGGTCTCTGGGACATTCAGAACCACAAATGGACGTGCCCAGAGAGAAGAAAACTGGTCATCTCTGCAGCAAATGAAAGACAAAGAAAGACCTCAAGGGCAAGACTGTCAAGAATAGTCAGGGTGAGAGATCAGAGCCAAATCAGAAAAAAAGAATTCAAAGTATTAAATAGTTTTCATTTTACTATTGGCACCTTTTTGGTTTTGCTTTTTAAAAACTCCTTGCCAGTCATTACACAATAAATTATAAAATTCAATTCAAGAATAAAGTTCAAGAATAAAATGAAATCTGGCTCCAAAAATGAATAAGAGAAGAGATTGATGACAATGACCATATTTACTAGACTTTGTTTCTTATCAAAAATAATTCTGTGCTCTAAAGAAATAAATCCCAGCCTCCAGTTTAAGCTATAATAACACTGTTTGTATAAATGAAGATAAGAAGGATCCAAATAAGGGGGATGGGCAGCTTTGGGGCTAGTGGTAAAGCACTGTGACTTCAGCTGACAGATCGCTGTAAATAACAGGTACTTTAGTGACAGGACGCTGCTGTTGAGCGAAATGGGTCAAATTCTGTCCAGCAAAAGGATAGGTTTAAATGACCAAACAGGAAACTATTATACATATTATTTCCTTTCACACAAACCACCACCAGATGTGGCACTACCCAGAGCCCCAAGAGCAGAGAGATGAAAGACAAAGGCCTGGGATTTGAAGTAAGCTCCTGAGGCTGTTATAAGGAGGCTTTTCTTAGGAGTGTCAAAGAGGCAGCTCAGTTTGTGCTTTGACTTGGTTCCAGCAAGCTTGAGGGGATTAAATCTAGGTAAGGTCCTCCCCCACCCCACTCCTGCCCCCCGTATTTATTATCAGAAAGATTCATAGTAAAATAAGAATGAAAAACAGTACTTTGGGAATTTTAAGCTTTCTCCCCATCTCACCACTACTCTTTTTCAGTCTTTCAGTCACTCCTCTAACGGCCCCGTTATCACCCAGAGATTTGTCAGTCCCAGGACTTCCTGCAAGCATTATGCTGTCAGTTTGGTTTTCCCGTTTAGCTCTCAGGAGTCCAAAGTCACCATCAATCACCACAAGCATCTTTCTGAGGACACATATTCTATATACTCTATATCTGGGAGGCTGCAAAGGCGGGTATACAATGACCTGAATAACGTAATTGGGGCATGTCACTAAATGGCAACCTTTAGAGATAACATCATCTTTTATCCCTGGTTACTCACCAAGCTTGTCTTGACAGTCATTTCTAGGTAAATCATACTCTGGAAATCAGTGACCAAATGCCTGACATTTAAAAAGATAAAATTCTGGAGTGTTTATGGACACATAGATAATTCGAGGCAAACGGGGAGACTCTCCCATACTCCACAACTCTGATTTGATTGAAAAGAGTCCTCTGAAACTACTAATCTTCTTTTCTTTTGCCATTCCAAGAGGCCTGTGGGATCTCAGCTCCTCAACCAGGGACTGAACCCCCACCCCCTGCATTAGAAGGCAGATTCTTAACCCCTGGACCACCAGGGAAGTCCCTGAAACTCCTAATCCACAGGGCTGCCATCTACCAACACCCTCCTGCAGGGCCATTCACTCAAAATATCAGCTTCATGATGCCAAGTCTCAGTGTATATGTGCACATACTCTAGAGATTAAGGTAATCTTAACTAAATTAACTGTGTTTTCCAATTGGCAAGTTAGGCACAGGCTACAGTTTCCATTGATTATGGTATACTCTCATTTTCTTACCCCAACCTTTCAGTCTACTGCCTTGCAGTTATTGGACAACTGCTGTACTAAATGATGCACCCTGTAAAACACAAAGAACTGCTTTGGAGTCAAGACAATCTCTTTGGGATTACAAGGAGTCTAAGCAGTAGACTGAAAGGGAAAAAAAAAGGACTTGGCGTTTGGTCCTCTGCTTCAACTTTAAGACCCAACTGTCTATTTATACAAACAGTCTAGACTTGTTATCTTGCCACATCATGTCTCAGAATTTAAGTAGAGGGAAACCAGTTTGGCAAGATAGTAAGGGAACAAGATAATGGGTTTAAATGACGAAATAGGAAATCCGTTCCTGGGTGGTGTTTGGCAGTTTAATGTTGCAAGGGGTGGGTGTGGGGAATATGGGATGGTGGCAAGGAACAATTTGCACACTTGGTTCATCAGTGAGCATAGGAGTAGGACTAATTCTGGGTTAGTTCCCCTTCATGTTATTTGCTACTTGTTACTTTGACTTGGTTCCAGCAACCTTGAGGGGATTAACAGGGGAGATAACCATTTTCATTAGCAAAATGATTTTAATGACATGTTGGAAAAATAAGTAATAAAACTCATACGAAATCAAAATTATAGAATAAGTTACTGTCTTTAATCTCTGTACAAGTGTTAATAGTTCATCTGGTTTTTAGTTAACTGGTTGCATGATGTCATTTCTATTTCAAAGTGATTGTAGATTTAACTATATAATTTGTTGTGTTTTTGTTCAAAATCCTTCATTAGATCTTGAAGTGTTAAATGGAGCTCAAATAAGAGGCATTGCTTCCTGTCTCTTCTATAGTGTGGTCAGCCAGTAGCTGATGGAGAGTAGAACAAAGGGGTGATATTATGCAATAAGAATTGTCTAACAAGAGATTGCTATCAAAGACCAAGCCAGGTTCTAACAAAAATGTTGCATAAAACCGTTGCCTTTTTGAGCATGTACAATGAATACTACTTGTGAGTTAGTATTGACTTTCTAAAAAGAATAATCTGTTGGGAAAATAGACATTTAAAACATTTTCAGCTTTTTCTTTGGACTGCTATTTGGTAAAAGTACGGATTTTTTCTGAAATTCTCATGCTTGTATTATCTCAACCACAGCAATGAGGACGAAGATAAAAGGTTTTGACTTCTAGATTCATAAATAAATATAATTATTCAATTACTTTAAAAATCTTGTTATTGCTAGAACTCATTGTCATACAAAAATATGTCCCAATCCAAGTATTCATAATTTGTGTGAAATGAGGCTAAATGAATTTCTATACCAGCTGTTAGTCCCTTTCTGGAATAAGGATCAAGCTAATGAGAAAATGAAATCTGTGGTTGTCTATATTCATTCTTCTTTTCATATATACTCCATTAAGACAGCAGAATTGGGAGTATCTTGATGATGTCTGGTATAGAAACTTGAGCTGAAGTAACATTATTACATGTGTCTCTGTTAGACCTTTATATTATATTAATAGATCCAGTGCTCAATCCCTTGTTGGACTGAGTTCTTTGAGGGTAGGGGTTTAACCTCCACTCATCTTTACAAATAGCTCTGACACAGAGCCTGGCCCATGAGAATGCCACGAATGCTATCAGAACAAAAGAAAATGATCAGCAAAGGCAGGAGTCTTGTTGTCCAACAAGATCTTCTTTTGCAGACTGGTCTCCAGTCCAAGGTCTTTTCATCTGTCCTGCTTCCATGAGGGCCTGATTCCTGACTGGGGCAGGTTTGTCCCAAGGCTCAGCTCTCACAGTATGCTGCAGTTCAACTTACAAGAAGCACTTGATGAATAGTTGGATGGCATCACCAATTCAATGGACAAGAACTTGGGAGAATTCCAGGAGATGGTGAGGGACAGGGAGGCCTGATGTGCTGCAGTCCACAGGGCCGCAAAGAGTTGAACATGACTGAGCGACTGAACAACACCACTTGATGAATAAGTGCCACATCCACAGGAGAACATCATCCCTTTAAAAGCCAGTGATGGGATTTCCTCAATGCTACAGGGGGTGAGAATCCACCTGACAATGCAGGGGACACAGGTTCGATCTCTGGTCGGGGAATATTCCACAAGCTGCGGAGCAACTGCTGAGCCAGCGCTCTAGACCCACAAGCCATAACTACTGAGCCCGTGAGCTGTAACTACTGAAGCCTGCGCACTCTAGAGCCTGTGTTCCACAACAAGAGAAGTCACCACAATGAGAAGCCTGTGCATTGCAATGAAGAGTAGCCCCAGCTCACTGCAACTAGAGAAAGCCCAAGTGTGGCAATGAAAACTCAGTGCAACCATAAAAAAGAGAAAAAGGAAAAAAACCTAGAGATAAAGGAGTAAAAGGTACCACTGGTGACACTATATTGGTCAGGTTCAAAATGGAACACTATGTCCAGACCTGGACTCCCAATTCTAAGAAGGAATTGAAATAGAATATCATGTAGGGACCTGTGACAATAATCAAAGGATTGGCTTGTGTTCGATCAAAGATTCTTTATATTTTAGATTTTAGAAAAAATCATGAGAACTCTTTGAAATATCAAAGATAAACATGACAAGCAGTGTTTAACCATTCTTGATTAAACTGTGACTTTATACATTTTCTAACCTGAAACCACCATAACAATATATTTGTTTTTTTTTAAATCAAAACTTGCTGACTTAGTTAGCCTTTTATTTTTTTGCTGAGACTTTAAGTGTTTTGCATGCATTCATCAAACCAACCTATGAAATGCAAATTAACTCAACCTCTGTATTTCAGTATTTCCTGAATCACTTTATACCACTGAAGATAACAAAAAAAAATTCTTTGAACACTTTTCTTTTTTAAAATTTAATTTAATTTATTTATGTTTGGCTATGTTAGGTCTTCACTGCTGCTTGGGCTTTTCTCTAGTTATGGCAAGCAGGGACTACTCCTTAGTTGTGGTGTGTGGGCTTCTCATTGCAGTAACTTCTCTTGAGCACAGGCTCTAGGATGTGTGGGCTTTAGCGGCTGGGGCTTATGGGCCCATGCTCTAGAGCACAGGCTCCATAGTTGTGGTGCACGGGGTTAGTTGCTCTGAGGCATGTGGGAACTTCCCAGATCAGGGTTCGAACCCGTGTCTCCTGCATTGGCAGTCAGATTCTTTACCACTGAGCCACCAGGGAAGCCCCTCTATCACCATTTTTCTAATTTGAAATTCCTAAAAAGGTCATGGGGGTAGGAAGTAAGGTGGTAACCTTTCTTCAAAATCACTAATTTTGAACTTATTGTTCATAGCGGATATTTTACTCATGTTTTCCCCTACTTCCAGGACAATCAAGACATATATACATACGAAAGTGTCTATTAATTAGTATGTGTGTTATTCTACTTTTGCTAACTAAATAATATATGACCTTCAAAAACACATAACTAATACAGTCATTTTTCCAAAAGTAGAAAAAAACTAAATGCCCATTAACTAATAAATGAATGGATAAAATGCAGTGAATCCATATAATAGAATATTATTCAGCTATAAAAAGGAATGAAGTGCTACCACATGGATGAACCCTGAAAACAATATGCCGAGTGAAAGAAGGGAGATATAAAAGGCTACACAGTTTATGATTCTATTCATGTGACAAGTTCAGAATAGGCAAATTCTTAGAGACAGAAAGTAAATTAATGGTTGATGGGGGCTGAAGAGCGGGGGAACAGGAGTGACTGATAAGGGGTACAGGGTTTCTTTCGAAGTGACAAAAATGTTATGAAATTAGAGTGGTGATGGTTGTATAACTTTTTGAATACATTAAAAACCACTGAATTGTACACTTTAAAAGGGTGAATTTAATGGCATATGAATTATGTTCCAATATGTCTTTGAAAATGAAAAAATAGCTAATCATGAAAACAACAAAAGTTCTATTGATTTTTAAGCAAGTCATTGAATTTTTGATGAGTTTCGGTATTCTCAACTCTAAAATGAAGAGGTGGGATCAGATGCTCTCTTTAATTTGTCTTGCTTTAAATATTAATGATTCTACTTGGAATATAAGTTTCATAACTTGAGAATTTCTCACAGTAAGAGCTTTGTCTATTGTCTGAAATATGGAACTTCAAGTAACGATGCCCAGCTGACTAAGCTTAAGCATGTTGCTTAAAGATGTCAAAACCTAAGTTTTAGGTTTTTAAGAGTAAACATTTCTCTTTAGAAATAAGAAGGAAATACAACTCCTTGATAAAACTAAACATGCCATCAGGATAAAAAGCAGAAGCAGTGCACACCAATGGAATTCAGTTGGCCAGCTCCTACCACCATAAAATAGGCTTTATCTAAAACAAAAGTTTCCTTTCACTCAAAACGGGTACAGTTAAACTACTCAAGATTTCCACTCCATTTTTCCTGAGTTTCACATTATTTCTGTCACATTTTTGTAGTCTTTCTGTTTTAGAATTTTCAAACTATTCAATTGCAACTACTACCATCAAGCACCAGATCCCATGAGGATTGATACTTACTCTAAATAAGCAACTGGTTCAAGTAACCAAATAAAAATAGCAGGCAATCCAAGCTGCAGAACCAGTGAAATGAAAGTCGCTCAGTCATGTCCAGCAACCCTATACAGTCCATGGAAATCTCCAGGCCAGAATACTAGAGTGGGTTGCCATGCCCTCCTCCAGGGGAATCTTCCCAACCCAGGGATCGAACCCAGGTCTCCCACATTGCAGACAGATTCTTTACTGTCTGAACCACTAGGAAAGCCTAAGAATACTGGAGTGGGTAGCCTATCCCTTCTCTGAGGGATCTTTCTGACTCAGGAATTGAACCGGGGTCTTCTGCATTGTGGGCAGATTCTTTACCAACTGAGCTACCAGTGAGAAAGCCCAACCAGGTTGATGGTCAATTATATGGGTCAAAGGACAACTGCAGGGATGTTACACAAAAAGGTTTCAGGTCGTTTCAACTCAAGAATGAAAGGAAATAAAACCACAACTGATACACGGGAAGACATCTGGTGTTTCAACCAATTGCCACCAGGCATGTAATTCAAAACATGGAATAAAATATGAAATTCCCAGAGCCAACTATAAACATCACAATAAATCATATGAGTGGACAAGTACATGATTTGGGGGCCCTGTGCAAAGAAAATCCTTGTGGTTTTAATGAACTCTGCCCTAGCCACCCCTCAAGCTGCTTCTACCCTCAATCTTTGCCATTTCAGTTAATGGCAACTGCATTCTTCATCACATTGCACATCAATCTGTTAAGAAATCCTGCTGGTTCTATCTTTATACTATATAGAGTTAGAACACTTTGCACCACCTCTACAATTGCCAAGACAATTTTCTCTTGCTTGAATTATTGCAATGGCCTCCTAACTGGACTCCCCAGTTTCTAATCTTGCTCCCAATACAACCTATTCTCAGTAGCAACTAGAGTGATTTTTTTTTCAAATGAGAAGTCCAATCATGTCACCTCTCTGTTCAAAACCTTCTGAAGATTTTTAATTTCACTTAGAGTAAAAGCCAATATCTTTACAATGGCCTACAAGGCCTGGTAAGATCTGGTTTCCTATTTCCTCTCTGGCCTCACGTCCCATTACTCACTTTCTTCCAGCCACACAGGATTACTTACACTTCTTTGAATTCAAGCCCCAGGGCCTTTGCACTTGCTTTTTCCTAGTGATCTGCAGGGCTCTCCCCTCATGCTTTTAAGTCTGTTAAAAGGTCAGCTGGCTGATGGTTCTAACTCACCTTCAGCCCCCAGTACCTGCTTTATTTTTCTCAATAGCAATTACTGCCTTACAAAACATCAAACAAAACTGTATGTTACTTTTTCATTTTGTTTCTAGTCTGTTTTTCCCAATGAGAATATAAACTCCATGAGGGCAGGTTTTTTTGTATTTTGTTTACTATTGCAACCTAACACCTAGAACAGCAGGTGCTCACTAAATATGTCCAGAACAGGTGTTGCATGAACTCACCAGTCTCACCCAGGTCAGTGCTCTGAAGAAATGTACGGCAGCGCTCCTTGTGCTCCTCAAGGGAACTTCTCTGCTTGTAACTCCTTCCGCAAAACTCACATTTATAAGGTTTCTCAACTATAAGGAGAGCAACAAGGGGCACTCAGTGACCCTCAGGGGTTACAGAACAAACGGTGTATTGGGGCCCTGTGAAAACTGTCCCGTAGGAAGGAGACTGCTGAGAGAAGTCAGAGAACTTGGATACTTGTGCATCTACATTACTTTTAAATTCAGTAAACTGAAACAAGGTTATAGCCTATGATTGATTGTCATGTACTCTTTGAAAGGATAGGTTCCTTCCACAAATGAAAGGATTTAGACTTAATGACTATCCTAGAGCACAGTGTTTTGGCTCCAAATCCAATCTTGCTTCTTCAGGAAAAAAGTACAAAAAGGAATATTTTATTTTTCAAGGAGATTCGTGTGGTTTAAGAATGAAGTAGGAAAAAAAAAAAAAAAAAAAAGAATGAAGTAGGAAGAGATCCTGTATTCTGTGACATCCAGCTGGCTGTAAATAAAGAATGCTGCAGTGTGTGGGTATTAGCCACTAAAAGTCTTTTTAGAGCACTGACCTATTTCAATAAATGTAGCTTGTGGCTATAGCAAAGTCTGGGCTCAATTAATAAAAACTGACCTAACCAACTGAGGATCATTTTGAATAATAGAAATAAGAAGGAATTTCAAAAAATGACTTCATCTAAATTTATAAGACAAAGCAAAAATTTCCTCAAAAGTTCATCCATATAGTACAGACCACCTTTAATCTCCTAACTCCTCCAAATGCCTTACTGTTATAAATAATAACTTCAACTCTGTGTGCAGGGCTCACCTTTCTGACTTGTCAATAAAATGTACACCAGAAATGTTTCAGAATTTTAGGGACTGAGATTTTTTTTTTTTTCCAAGTCCTCTTGCTCTGTTTAAAATAGAGCCTTTGGGCTTAAAGCACTAAAAGATCCTTATGGAATCACAAATTAAAATAAATGCAGGTTTTCTGGGGCCAGGAACGTTAAGTTTCTACATAAAGTGAGGTCCTCTAGAATCTTAAAAATAACTGCCATTGTTGGATCTTACCTGGAAAAAGCAATAGAAAAGAACTACTCTAATTTTTAGGACCAAACTCAGCCTTAACTCACTACTTTGAACAATGAGCTTTAAGAGAAACCCTTCTTTTACCCTTTACCATCTCTCTCAGTGGGTTTTCTTGGGGCTCATTTGTTTAATCCTTAGTCTGAATTGTGACCAGTTGCGGGTTTAGGGCTGGGTTTTAGTCAAAGCAGAATGTGGATTAACATAAAAACAAGCCCTTTTTTTTTCCTTCAATTAAAATTTTGTCAGATAACATCAAGAACATGAGGTCCCAAATTTGAAAATAAACCCAGTTTTATTTTTCTAGGAGGGAAATTCTAAATGTTAGTTTAATGTGGTTAAAATAAGGAGTGAAAACATCAAGAGAGAACATAGCTTTTTATGAATTCTTATTGCTGCTCATCTTTTAGAGATTAAAAATAAATTGGGTGATCAAGAAGAAAGCTAGGTTTAAGAAATTTAGCTCATATACACCTAAAACTAATATAATGTTATATTTTTAATTATATCTATAAAAAAAAAAAAAGAAAATCTAGGCCAGAATGACCCAAACTCCCCAAATAAGCCCAGATGAGCCAAAATTTACCCTCAACAGAGATTCATACCCAGTTTACAGTTTTATACAACTTACAAACTGTACATCATTTACTTTATCCAGACTTTTGAATGAATAGTATGTGTGTATATTTTTAGAAAAATAATCTTTTAATAAAGTTTGCCATAAAAATACTGAAGGCTATAATGTTTCTGCAAAAATTAAAAAAGCATTTTTACAGTGCAGGCTTCTCCGGTCTGACTGTGTTGTTCTCTAGGGGTGCAAAGATGGTAAGGAGATGATCATCCCCATTGAGCCAGACGGAGAGCAATTAATGTCTTAATGGAAGTGTAATTAGCCCTAGAGGTCTCTGCTGTTGTAACCCTTCAGAACCGGAGTGACAGATTAAAGCCTCCATACTTAACTCTTTCTAGTTTCCTCAATGGGCAAGGAGAAACACATATTTACTAGATATGGAATGCTCATTGCTCTCACTTACCAGAATGTGTCCTAAGATGACCTGTGAGTGCATCTCTTCTCTGGCATGCGTAGTTGCAGAGGTGACACTTAAAAGGTTTTTCCCCTGTGTGCAGTTTAATGTGGCGGAGGAGGTTACCTTTCTGAGTAAAAGATGCCCCACACTGATTACACTGGAATGGGCGTTCACCTTTAAAAAGGACAAAAAGGAGATTTCTGATCACCCGGCAATTGGCGAAGCATATGCACAGATTCGATGCCTATGGCAAAAGCTCATGTTTAAGATAGTTTCTGTTCATTTTGGGATCAGATGGAAGCTGTATTTCAAGGGAAGCCTAGGACTGACTTAAGGAATCTTCCTTCTAGAAGAGAAAAAACACTCATCTGGCAAGGCTAGGTATCACCTTGCCTTGGATCAGAGCAAAAAAAATGAATAGCTTTAGAAGTGCTTTCTAGACTTAAGTTTTTGCGTTACTTAGCATTCCTTTTAAATAATCTCAATCTATAAAAAGAGTCACAGACTGAAGTCCTAATAAGGTATAGAGAGCCAGAAATGCTTTTTTTTTTTAATTGAAGAAATGCTTTTTAAAGTCTCCATATCCTACGTTAGATGAAATCTATTGGGCTTGGTGGGAGTGTTAAGTTTGCATGCATCTCTATAGACTGCCTTTTTGTTGTCTGAAAATAAATTTTTTAAACTGTTAATAAAAATTGAATCCTTTCATCTACCAAACTTGAACCCAATACAAAAAGGAGATCTGCTGTTTTAAAAGTTATGCAAAATATATGCAAGATGCTTAAAAAGCATATCACACAATTGAACTCCCACTTGTTACTGAAGAAAACTATTTGGCTGACCTAGAACACCCTGATCTCTACAGTCTTATTCATAGCATTTGTGATATGCTTGTCAAATGCATGGTGAAGCAGGAATAAAAATCACTAGGTAAATGGAAATGCAGAGAGGGAAAGAGACTTCAGAATCATATAAAAAATCAATGAAAAGTAATCAAAAGTTAAGTTCTAAATTACACCACTTCTTTTCTTATGTGGTTGAATTAGGACAGTTTTCAGAACAATGGAGAGAACAGACTATTTACCAGTATGGCTCCGCTTATGAACCATTAAGACATTGAAGCTAATGCAGGATAATCCACACACATCACAGTTCATCTTGCCACTGGTTGGCCTGCTACTATCATATGAGACAACGTGTCTTTCCAACTTAATGTTTTCATATTCATTATATTCTCTTGAATAGCTGTAAGGAATTTCAGGCTCTTCTGCATTTCCCATGGGCTCTGGCTTTAAAACATTCTCATCCCTTTCACTGTATTCATCTTTCACTTTCATTGAATCATCTGCAGGGAGGAAAATGCAAGAAATGAACAATGATTGTTTTTGCAGCTATCAAAGCAGCTGAAAGAACAGAGACCCACAACTGACAATTAAATACCAAATGAAGCTAAAAATATTGTACATCTATAAAACAAGAAAACAGCATTAGGATGATCACTGATTATTTGAATTCAGAGCCACAGTCAGGGGAAAACACAAGACACACGTGTACACACACACAAACACACACAAAATAGATGACAGCATTTTAGGCCATTCAGAAAATTAGAGATAACAGATTTTAGCTATGACTGCTCAGAGCAACTATGAAAAAAACATTTTGAGCAATTTTTCTCCAGTACCGGGGGAGAAGAAAGGTTCTCAGATTTATTACCTTTTTTGGTGGCTGCAATTACAAGGCAAGGTGATGTACTCTTTGGTTTCAAGAAGAAAATACTATTTTAATTCTTCAGTTGCATCTAATTTAAGCCACTAAGACTGAGAGTTGAACAATTAACAAGTTTTTTTTTTTTTTTCCTGATTTTAAGCCATGCCTTGCCTCTTCCCCTTCCTTGTATACAAACTGCTAAAATGAGTCTTATCTCTCTCTCTCTTGGAACTGATAAAGAGACAACGCTGAACGTAGAGGAAGCTGGCAGTACTAGTGAAATACTGTTGAGAAAGATAAAAGGAGAAGTAATCCTTTAACATAACCTTCTAAGGAGTCACTTTCATTGACACAGGTAAATGAAGCTCAACCTAAGCAAGGGGAACAGCACCAATAACCAATACCCAAGTTAGGGAGGGCTAAACTCGAAGCCCTAGAATAAAGCACTGGATAGGAGGGGTGTGGGTGGCCCAAGTAAGTTGGCGTATCAGGTACTATTTCAATAAGAGTTGCAACACTCTTAAGCTGAAGAACATAAGAAATGAAGAAGGCAAAAAATTATGTACTGATACTAAGAAAACCTAAAATATTTGCCTGATGTAATAAAAATAAATATTTATAAGGGATTTTTCATATATAAAACATGCTGCATAAATGTTCACTTTAAAAAAAATTCATTCTTAAAAACTGGAAATTGTAATACTCCATGGGAATCATAAGTCAATGGGATTTCAGGGCTGGAAGAGAATTTAGAGATCATCTGATCCAACCCTTGTTCTTCAGAAGAGGAAATCCGGGAACAGAGATGTTTTGGGGACTAGCCCACAGTTACACAGCCAGTTAATAGCAGATGAACTGGAATTAGAACAAAGAACTTGGATTTGCCCTTGCACTCTGACACATAGAGTCTAATTTGCTCCTTATATCATATTCCACACTCCCTCGTTAGTGGTGTAGATGTTAAAGACCAAAACACTTTGAAGAAAAGGTATTAAAAAAAAATGACATCCCTTCCAAACAACACCAGGAAGTGCAGCTCCTGTTGCCACACAGGAGGAAGTATAACTGCAGCTGTGCCTGGCTTGCTACCTTCTACTCAAGTTTCAATTTTCACTTCTATCAAGGTTACCTTTCATCTATATTAACTGTGTTTGCTTAATAGAGCAAGACAGGGCCTAACCACCAACAGAGGAGCCACTGCGGCAGTACTGTTCCACTGCTTCTCACCACGGTTCACGGTTCATAACCTTTTGCTCTTTGATTAGAAGAGATGCAGGGCTGCAGGAAACATCCAGCATGTTTCAAACTGGCCCATCCTATGCATCTGGATTGTATATGAATTGATATCTATTTCCTACATGGAGAGAGATTCATCCCCTTCCTTGGACACATCTTGCCTGCTTTCAGATGGAATTTGTTTCCTTAAGTGGTTTTTGTTTTTTAAATTTTTTTTTTAAAGAGAAGGATGCACCTGAAGCTTGTACCCTCCTCTTTCCTCCATCACTCCAGCTGTGGGTGATATCCCACCAAAGCTTGAGTGCTCTTCAGTTTGCATGTAGGCGTTTAAAACAACCTCAACGGAAAACTTCAGCTACTGAAAACCAAAAACAGCATATAGAAAAGGCCAGCAGAAGTGGATCCTTTTCATCTGGGTTATAAAATGTTAATATGAACAGACTCAGGCTGTTCTGTGGTCCATGATAATTAAAGTCTGGTAAGATCAATGTTTTGAGTCTTTCTGAAAACACAAGACATAAGAAGGTTGCTCCTTCTCTCAGGATTTTGGCTTTAATGGGCTTGACCTAGAACTCAGCACTGCACCGGCCTAGCTCAAAACAAATCCTTGACTTTTGTTCTTGAGGACTTAGCTGTAGAACAAGGAAGACAGTATTTGAGACTCAGGGCTCTAAGGGAACAAATCCAAGCACATGAACAGGGAATTGAGGAAGTCCCTTGGACTTACTGGACCAAGAGAGTTCCTGATTTGCTCTTGCGGTCTTACCAGTTTTAGATAAAAGATCTGGATGGCCTCTCTGCATGGTTACTGAGGATCAACAATTCACTATGGTTTACCGTGTGAAGATAAACAAAGCTGAATACTAGAATACATTAATTAGTATATAAGACACAAAAGGGATTCCTGAGAGATTGTTGGGCTTAGCACCTAGTCTCCAAATATAGTCCACCAAAACTACCAGAAGAGAAACTAGTCTGCTCTAAGGACTAAGAGATTCATTCCATTCCTTGGGAGGAAAATTTGTAGGAGCAGAGGAAAGGGAGTGGGAGGGACATTCTACTTAGTGTCCCTTGAAAACAGTAATAAATATATCTAGTGGTAAATAACCCACCTGCCAACGCAGGAGATGTAAGAGATGCAGGTTCGATCCCTGGATTGGGAAGATGCCCTGGAGGAGGGCATGGCAACCCACTCCAGTATTCTTGCCTGGAGAATCCCATGGACAAAGGAGCCTGGTGGGCCCCAGTCCATAGGGTTGCAAGGAGTCAAACACAACTGAAGCGACTTAACACATGCACACACTAAAATCGAACTTACCACTTTGAACCCCAAACTGCTTCTAATGTTTGATGTCTTTTTTTCCCATCTGTACCTGCAGCATTCAGGATCTTAGTTCCCCGACCAGGGATCGAACCTGGGCATCCTGCATTTATTGGGAGCTCGGAGTCTTAACCACTGGACCACCAGTATAGTCCCTATGACATCTCAGAGTCACACATGGCATCTTCCTTCTTCCATTCTCCAAATCTTGAAACTGGACGACTTTTCCATTCAATCTCCACATCAAGTCAGTCTCCAAGACCTACAGATTCTATGTTCTTGAGATCTCTAGACACCAACTCCTCTTTTCTATTCTCTTTGAAATTTAGTTTAGCCTCTCATTCCATCACACTTAAACTCTCTCAACATTCCCTTTCTAGATAGATTTAATACAAAAGTAACCTGTGCTTATGTCTCTACAATCTCAAAACTGATATAAAATTGCCTGTAATCTGGATTCTGTCTTCTTAATTCACTGAATCTGCTCCCCTAAAGATCTTCAATAAACTCACGATTCTTAAATCCGTGGTTTTTTTGTGTGTCATTCTCCCCAACTTCTCTGCAGCCCTTGATACTGTTGACCACCATTCCTTCTTCTGTATTCCTACTTCTTCAGTGAAACTGAAACTTCTTTTCTCACCTTCTGTGAGTGGGTATGAAAGTCGCTCAGTCGTGTCTGACTCTTTGCGATCCCATGGACCATACAGGCCAGACTCTGTATGGCCGGAATACTCCAGGCCAGAATACTGGAGTGGGTAGACTTTCCCTTCTCCAGGGGATCTCCCCAACCCAGGGATCGAACCCAGGTCTCCCGTATAGCGGGCAGATTCTTTACCAGCTGAGCCACAAAGGAAGCCCAAGAACACTGGAGTGAGTAGCCTGTCCCTTCTCCAGCTGATCTTCCCAACCCAGGAACTGAACCGGGGTCTCCTGCATTGCAGGTGGATTCTTTACCAACTGAGCTGTGAGGGAAGCCCACCTTCTGATTACTTCCTTCTAGCTCCTTTTCCCATTCTGCCTCCTAAATACTGTCCATATCCTTCTTTCTTCTTCCCTGCTAGACCTCCTTCCCTATGGCAATTTTATCCACTTTTAAGGCTTCAACTAGCACCCCAAATATATATATCTCAAGGTATAATTTCTCTCCCCTTCTTCCGTCCTCTGTTCCCAAAGGCCTCCTAGGTATCTTCACAGTTACTCAGGTTAGAATCTTTACAGTTATCTTTCCTCCCTCTTTTGCATCCCCACATTTAAACACTCACTGGTTCTGTTTCTGCACCCTCTCTCCAATCTGCTTCTCTTCTTCACTATTTTGCATGCTCATTATCCCAAATCTCAAACTCTGATTGCTCTCCTTACGATGTACTGTGGTAGCCTTCACATGGTTCTCTCTGCCTTCTTTCTCCTTTCCAGCACATCCTACGCTCTGCCACCAGATGGTTCATGTAGACGATAGCTCTGGTCACATCATGAGCCTGTCCAAGTTCTCCAATAGCTCTGCTGCCAACAACATGAAATGCAAACTCAGAAACAAAGAATTTAAAAGACCTTTCAATGTGTGGCCCCAACTATCTCTGTAATGTTGATTTGGAATATTCAGGTATCTTTAATGAAACTAAACAACTTCTGAATATTCTTCCTTTTATTATTTCCACTGCCAAAAAAATCTTTCTCTAACACTGCCAAAGGTCCAAATCCAACACATCTTTTAAGGCTAAATTAGTTTGCCATTTTCCTCTATTATGCCTTTCCTGTTTCCCCAGCTTCAAAATAATCCGTTCCTTCTTTCTCTGAGTTACTTATAAAGTCACTTCACCTCCCATATGGACACATAAGCTATCTGAGGTCAGAAGTTACACAGGTTTGGGTTTTTTTGTTTTGTTTTTTAAACTCAGTATTCCCTATGACACTGCTTGAAGGTTGTGGGTTTTAAAATACAAATTTTAGGGGTCCCAAACTTTCAGAGTGTGAAGACTGGAAACATGCATTAAAAATATGCTTTTCAGGCAAATCTTATGCACAATGGAGTTTGACAACTGCTGCTCTAGAATATGACAGAGTGTAAAGTACATACACAGTAAATACTTAGTACATGGATCTACTACTATGTTAGCCTCCTAACTGGTCTACAGTGGATATGACCTCTCTTTTGGACTATATCCTGTTATCGAATTAATCAGCCTATAGTACTAAAACCCTTGTTCAGAAACTTTCAAGGATTTCATTTTGTTTACAGAATCCAAACTCCTCAGTGAGACATTCAGGGGCCTGTCCAGAACCTGCCCCGAGCTGACCTGACCATCTCACATCTCACTAGATTCCCTGAATCACCCTTCTCTCTAGACTAGAATCTTGCCCATTCAAAGTGAGGTCCTTGGATCCGCAGTTCCAGCATGCCTCCCAGGAGCTTATTAGGAATGCAGACTCTTAGGCCTCACCCTAGACCTACTGGATCCAACTGTGCATTTCAACAAATTCTCAAGGATTCTTATACACATCAAAGTTTGAGAAGCACAGTAGTCATCTTACTAAATGCAGCTTTCCAAGCCTCTTCTCCAGTCTTTTCTTTACCTAAAATGCCCTTCCTCACATCAACATTCTATTCAAACCTGTAGATGCTGTTTAAATGCCATTTCTTCCATGAAGTTTTCCTTGATACTTTAAACTAGCAAAAAATTCTCCTGTTTCTGTTTTCATATAGCACTACACATAAAACCAATAATACTATTCCACAGATTTATATTATACATTCAGAGATGTTCATTTTTCCTTGGTTTTTCAATTGTCAGTGACTGGCAACACTGAACTGTTACTACACTTGATCTTAGCCAAAAGGCCGAGAAGCGACTGAACTGTTAATAAAGGCAGAAAATCTTAAAGATCTGGCAAGAAATACTTGAATATACTTGAGGAATAGCCCCACAGTATCCCGAAGTCTTCTGTACAGTGAACAGACCTTTCGTAATATGAATAATCTGCCATTTTGGTTTTGTAAATTCTAGTCTCTTATTATATGTATCAGGTTTCCTAGACACATGACTTTGGTCGCCACTTAAAAGACTATCAGGAATCTTCATAGGCACTAGCAATATTTTATTTCTTAAGGCAGGTGGTGGGTCCATGGATGCTTGTTATTATTCTTTATACATGTAATTATATTTGCCTTTTTGTATGTATCATATACTTCATAATAAAAAATGTTAAAGGCTCCTGAGTAAATCTTTTATAATTGAGCTTGTGGAGAAAAGAACATACCAAACCACAAATTGCTGATAAAGGTAATTGCTGAACATTCCCAGAGGGGGGAAAAAAGATGTCTAAATTGAATCTAACCCATAGAAAATTAGATTAGGTTGCACTTCTTCTAAAGGAGCTACTCTGGGGTACAATTGCTCCCATCTTTGTCTACGTTCTGGAGGCCACTTAGGAAGATGACACACACTAACACACACACACACACCCCAGAGAGAATTTTGTAGGCTGAGGAGAACAAAGGCTTGGCTCACTGGGGCTGATGCACATGGTTTCATTTCCTGGGGTGATGGTTATCACATGAAAGGCTTGCACTCCAGAGTAGACATTTTTGGTTTCACCTGAGACACTGCAAAAACAATGGGTCTTGGAAAGGATCCAACATCTAAATCCTTCAGGGGCAATAGCAGTCTCAGCCAACTGTGCCTCAGTTTGTTTTTACAGGCACATAAAATGCTCAGTTGGAGAGAAGAACCTATCAAAGATGGCAAACAGAAGAGGCAACTTGGATGTCTTGGATAGCATGTTTTTAGTATGAACTTCACAGTGTAAAAAGCAGGTTCTGAATTTCCACTCTGAACCATGAGATCTCAGAATCCAACTCAAAGAACAAAGTTTGAAATAATAGCTTCTAGTTTGCCAGAGATGTTGTGAGAAGGGACAAAACCAGATAGCGGCTTTAGACAGGGAAGACACAAAACGGGATGTTGTTTAAGTGTTTTACAAGGATTGGGGGTCATAACCATGAAATCCTCAGCACATGCAAAAGTCAACTGGATAACAAAGAAGCTTAATCATCTTAATGTGGCATTTTAATGATGCCACTGATTTGCTATGCCAATTCAGAGATAATGAGGCCCTAATGCTACAGATGTTCAGCCAGGCTAAAAGAAAAGGGGGGTGGGCTTTTCTAGCATGCCATTTTCTAACTATCCAATTAAACAAATTGTGAAAGCATCTAAATAGTTTACCAGGTTTTGACAGCTGTTAATAGGATTTAGAAGCTTGAAGCACTAAAGAGCAAAATGGGAGATACATGTACTGTAGGTATTCAGTCTATAGAGTTTGTTGCTATCACCCAATATAGCGAAAATAGATTAACTAGAACAGTTTTCCTTATAAAATTAATGTCTGTAGTCCTTTCCCACAATGACTTCTTTGTAGTACAAATAAGAACACTGAAATTATGGGTCATTTTCATTTTCTAATTTACATTTTTGTGTAAAGTGAGGAGGGAGAAAAACCAATGATATTTTGAGAAGTAGAGAATATGAAGTTTTAGTATTTTCTAACCAGAAAAATAAAATTTCAATGAAAATAAAACTTTTGGTCATTGATAAATAGTATCCACTATGTTTTTATTTTTCTCTTCCTTTAAAATTTAAAATGATAGGCATCTTGTGATTTTAAAACACCTATTTTAAAATTAGGAAAAAATTGGTATATATGAATTGGACTAAGAAGAGATAAAATATTGATATCAATAGTGATGAGATAAGAGGTAGCAGTTTAGATAATATTTGATTTAAGTTCTCATTAAAACATATTCTTATCAGACTTTAAATTTGCACTTAAAGAATCTAAACTGGTAATTAGTAAATCATGTCATTTTAAATTCAAGAGCATTAGCATGAAAACATGAAGAAAGTTTCAGCTGCAAAGGAACTACCCTTGATTTTACTAGAGACATTAATCGTTGTCTTATTATCTATCAAATAACTCATTCATTGCCATAATAGTAAAAATAATTTTGCTTAATAATTTCAGTGCAACTCTTGCTTCTCCATTAGAACAAGAGGAGATTTATTACTTTTAATAAGAATACACTACACATCAGCAGTAGATATCCAAACTGCTACCTCTTATCCCAACACTATTGATATCAATATTTTATCTCTTATTAGCCTGATTCACATTTACCAATTTTTTCCTAATTTTAAAATAGGTGTTTTACAGCCGATCAGTTGGGCTAAGTTCTTCAGCTACCATCAGGCCAGGTGAATTCTTTTTTTTTTTTTCAGGTGAATTCTTTATCTTGAATTGTTGTGAGGACTGAAAAACATGATGTGTGGAGGTTCCTTCTAACTATAAAAAAAAGTATACAAGTACATTTTTTCATATCTGTCCATTATAGCTATGAACTTTCTCTATTGATTAATCTATGTGTTTATTATTTTATATTTATATTTCTGAGAAAGAACTGCTATCCACTGAAAAATAATGATTGAAAAAATATATATTTAAAGAGGTTAAGGTTTTAGATGTTGCCTAAACATACTAGAGATAGACTGAAGTATGAACTTGGTAGATATTTCATTTATAAATCCAGAAGAAAAAGATTTCTTTTCATTCACAATTTTCTTGTGTATAGAATATTCACTTTATCTTCCTATCTTTTAAAAAATTGAACAGAGCTCAATCCTAAAAATTTGAAGTATATTAAGACATAATTCTTAGGGACTTCCCTGGGGGTCCAGTGGTTAAGAATCTACCTTCCAACATAAGAGACACAGGTTTGATCCCTGGTCGGGGAACTAAGATATGCCTCAGGGCTACTAAGCCTGTGTGCTGCAACTACTGAGCCAAATAAATAAATAAATATTAAAAAGAAACAGAATTCTTAGAAAAATTAAAAAATTGTTGTCCAAATACAACAATTGGTTGTATTTGGTTAAAATTAAATTAAATTGGTTAAAAACATCCTAACTGTCATAACACCAAACTCAGGATCATGGGTAAAAGAAGGAATGAAAATGTCTTCTAAATATATTCAGAACATAAGTAGTTCTTGTTATACATAGTACATGTGTGTGTTAACTGTACAACAGTTAACATGTTTGTTTATTGCTTATTTCCCATACAGATTAGAAATATCATCAAGGCAGAAGCCAGGTTTCAGTAATATTTGTGTCCCTAGAACCTTTCAGAGGGCTCACTTATTGAATGAAAAAATGAAAGAATGAACAAACTCCTTGGGCAGCCTGAACCAATTTAATGATAATTAAAAGGCCAGCCAAGGAAGAAGTCATAAGAGAAGAGGGTTCCATCCCTGGGTCAGGAAGATCCCCTGGAGAAGGAAATGGCAACTCGCTCCAGTATTCTTGCCTGGGGAATCCCACAGAGGAGCCTGGAGGGCTATGGTTCACAGTGTCGCAAAGAGTGGGACACGACTGAACGACTACACACAACATGAAAAGGAAGAAGTCGGTCCATCTGCTGTACCACCCCCTAGCTTGTCTACAAGCAGTCTGAAAATGAGCTGTGCTATGAAGAGTTTCTCCTCATGATACATTAGGAAAAACCCCAAGCCCCACAGTGATAATAAGTTTTCTAGTTGATTTCTTTGCCAAGTGTGGTCTGACTTCAGGCCCTCCTATTCTGCTACTTTGGAGCAGGCTGCCACTGATCAGCCCCAACTCCTTGAACCTCTTTCCTGAACTCTATTCATTCCTTCTTCTATTTCTACCTCATTTATTTTCCATGTTTACTTGTCTTTCTCTGTCTCCTAGGTGTGAATGATCTCCAGGGGTCTGTTTCTTGAACTTTTTGGTTTTTTCACTTCACATATTCTCCTGATCCAACTTTTTTTGCTAAAGACTCCCAAATTTATATTTTCAGCCAATCCTGCCTGCTGGACCCAACAGATACTGCCAATCACCTCTTGGATTTCTTATGCTTGTTTCATACTCAGTCTAATGCATTGTTTCTCTCTTCTGTACTTCCTTTCCACATCTGCTCCCCTATGTTAGTTCCCACTTTCTTCTCTGTGTAGTGGCTCCTTGATGTCAATGTCTACACCCTCAACATTTAGCACTCTGCTGGGTACAAAGTTCGCAACTGCTTACCAAATGAACAGAAGGAAGGAAAGAAAGAAGGCAAGAAGGAAGGAAGGAGCAAAAATTATTTGTTCTTTGCTTAGAGTACAAAATTAAGGCTGGAGATGTTTCCAAAATACTGCACAGATTGTAATTTTGCTTAAGGCCAGTATCTTAGGCCATGGCAGAGGAAAACAAAAAATTGTATTTCTAACTTAAGATATAGCAACCAAACACAAAGGGTATAGAGGATTCTTGAAAGAGAGAAAAATGAATATAAGGATTAAGAATGAGAAGATTCTTGCTTTTTTAAACATTAAACTAAAACAAAATATATACAAACTAATATAAAATTTACCACCTGCTACACATTATTTGGACTTTTCTTCCTCTCTGCTTCGTCCATTCCCCTATCTCTGTTTTCCAAAGAATGGAATTAGAGCACTAAGAAACACTGGAAGGAACTCAGTACTGACTTGTCCTGGGTGACTGTACATTAAAAGCACATAGGGGAATAAGCTGTTTTGTCACTGGAACATGTTAGTCCCTGAGGGTAAAGTGCAACTGCTTAACAGCTGCCCAGTGACACACTTCAATACTGCAAGCAAAAAATGCACCCTAGCTCCACCAGAAACTGTGAAGGGAATATCGCCTGGCATAATAAAACCAGGACGGAATCCAGCCAACAAACTGGAGTACAAGCCCCTTTCTATTTCAAAAGGCAACTTCCAATGATCACAAATAGAGGTTTTTAATAACAGTATTCAAATAGCACCAGAATGGGTACTAATAATCATAAAGCAAGGACAATATCATATTTCACTCTCCTTTTGCCCACTGAAAACAGATTTGAATGTCTTTTTTTTTCAAAGTTCTGATCAAAGAGCATGAACTTTGGAGTTAACACAGGATCTAGGTTCAAGTTGTACTAACTAGCCGTGTGATCTCAGCAAGTCACTTGACTTCTGTGAATTTTCTTATTTGTGCAATGAAGATAACATCTACACCTAAAAAGATAGTTACGGTAATTAAATTAGGCAAAATAATGTATATAAGGGTCTAGCATATTAGCTGACATATAATATCTTTGTGACCTTGGAATCGATTTCTTACATTTGATACCAAAAGCATGATTCATAAATGAAAATATCTTACGACTCAATAATGAGACAAATAACCCAATTTGAAAATGCGGAAAAGATCTGAATTGACATTTCACCAAAGAAATTACACAAATGAACAATAGGCAAATGAAAAGATGTTCAACATCATTAGTTATTAGGGAAATGTAAGTGAAAACCACAATAAGATACCTCTTCACACTCACAAGAATGGCTAGCATCAAAAAGACAGATAATAATGAGTGTTGGTGAACACATGGCGAAAATAGAACCCTACCTAGTACACTGTTGGTGGAAATGAAAAATGGTATAGTCATTTGGGGAAAAAAAAAACGTTTGTCAGTATAATAGGCAACCTTCTGAAACTGCTCCCAATAATCTCTGACTGCTAGTATGCATATCTTGTGTAATCTTGCCTTGCACGTGGGTTGGATATAGGTGACATGCTTCTAATTAATAAAACATGGCAAAAGTGATGGGAAATCACTTCTGTTTATTTTTTTTTTTAGATTTTTTTGATGTGGACCATTTTTTAAAGTCTTTATTGAATTTACAATATGCCTTCTGTTTTATGTTTTAGTTTTTTGGCTGCAAGCCAGGTGGGATCTTAGCTTCCTGACCAGGGATCGAACCTGCACCCCCTGCACTGGAAAGCAGTCTCAACTAGTGGATCACCAGGGAAGTCCCCCACTTCCTTTATTATACTATAAAAGAATATGACTTCCATCTTGTTCTCATTCTCTTGCTCTCTATTTCTCTCTCTGGTGCTTCTCACGAGCTTCTCTAATGAAGTAAGCCAGTCAGCTCACATGGCAAGGAACTGAGGGTAGTTTCTGGCCAAACGACAGTGAGGAAAGGAGGCCCTTGGTCCCAAAACCTTCAAGGAACTGAATTCTGACAAGCACATGAGTGAATCTGGAAGTTGATCCTTCCTTACTCAAGCCTTCAGATGAGGTTGCAGTCCAGGTCAACACTTTAATTGCTGCCTATGAGAGATTATGAAGCAGAGGAACAAGACAGCTGTGCCTCTGTTCCTGAGATAATAAATCTGTACTTTTAAGGTTCCAAGGTTTGGGATAATTTGTTATATTGCAACCAATAACTAATATAGACTGTTTCTTATAAAATTAAACATAAATTTACCATACAATCCAGCAACTCCACTCTTAGGTATCTACCCAAAAGAAATGAAAACTTATGTCTACACAAAGACTTGCACACAAAGACTTGCACACAAATGTTAATAGCAAGATTATTCATAAAAACCAAAACAAAAATGGAAACAATCAGAATATCCATCAAATGGTGAACTAATAAACAAAATGTACTTTATCAATACAACAGAATACTATTCAGAAATAAACAGAAAAAAGTAATGATACATGCAACAACATACATAAACTTAAAAACATTATGTTAAGTAAAAGCAGCAGAGCAGAAGAGTACATATTGTATTATTCCTTTTATATGAGATGTCTAGAAATGCTAAGTCTATAGAGACAAAAATCAAACTAGCAGTTGCCTAGGGCTGGGAGTCGGAGAAGGCAGTGGCACCCCACTCCAGCACTCTTGCCTGGAAAATCCCATGGATGAAGGAGCCTGGTAGGCTGCGGTCCATGGGGTCGCTAAGAGTCGGACACGACTGAGCGACTTCACTTTCACTTTTCACTTTCACACATTGGAGAAGGAAATGGTAACCCACTCCAGTGTTCTTGCCTGGAGAATCCCAGGGACAGGGGAGTCTGGTGGGCTGCCGTCTATGGGATCACACAGAGTCGGACACGACTGAAGGGACTTAGCAGCAGCAGCAGCAGGGCTGGGAGTAAGAATGGGAATTGACTGCCAACAGGTACAAGGAATTTTCTTAGGGTGACAGAAATGTTCTAAAACATGGTTGCCCAACTCTGTAAATTTACTAAAAATCACTGAATTGGACACTTAAAGGTATGGAAATTATAACCACACTATAGCTGTTTTTTTTTTTTTTTAAGAAAACCATAAGAATTTTTTACAAAATCAACAACTAATAGCTAACAACACTGATAAATACTCTCTCAAGAGAGGAGAGTTTAGCAGTTCATTTACAAAGTATTATAAGAAACATCGTGACAAGTGTAGCTTTTGAGCTATGATTAAGCTCATATGAGAAATCCTCATAAGACTATCATTAACTTCTCTTATTCTGTGCAACTAATTTCATGCCCTTTGCAAAGAATTTAATAAATTCTGTGTTTAAAAAACACAAGATGTATCTGCTAATTGGCAGTAGGAAAGAGGCTAAAACAAGCAACTGTAAGAATTGGCCTCATAGGACATTTCTACAGTACTTAATTATTTTATAATCTACTACTTTAGAGAATACCTTAGTAACTATTGATTTTTGCTTTCTAAATTGTACTAAAATCCATAAAAATCCAGACTTTCTAACTGTATTAGTTCTTTGTCACATTTTGTGTTTTTATGTCTTTTTATGTGGTTTTATGTCTCACTTTCTATTCTGCTAATGGTTGAGTATGCTTTACTAGGCTATGACTATTACTTGATTAATGAATGCGATCCCAGACCTACAAGTTAGCAGTGGTATAAAGCAAATGGGGAAGCTCTCTGAGGATTCACTCAGGAATCTGAGAATTTAGTTCTCCCATTAGAAAAGAAGAAAATAAAGAATTATCTTTTCTATATAGTCTTGAGAGAGAAAACTAGTACAACCTGAAGGACTAGAACTGGAAAATCAAGTTCATGGTGAGTAAGAGTTCATAAAAAATGTCAGAAATAGTTCTGGACTGCAAGCAATGAAGAAAGATAATAAAGGTACATTAAAGTGGATGAGCATTATGGCCAGAAGCCTAGGCTGACTTAAGAGATGCTAATAAAGAGCCTTTTCTATATTTTCCAGGGCTGCTATGAACTTCCTTGAGAAGTAACAAAGGCGTGACTGGGATTTCTGCTTCTGCAGACGCAGGTGCAGAAAAGCCTGGTCCTAACAAAACTTGTCAGCATTTTTAATGCCACCAGACTAACTAGATAGTGAAACATCTACCTCCATCCCGTTTTTACTTACTCAGTTGACATAATTAAGAAATCTATTAAGGGTAAGGCCACAAATTATTTTTAATTATTAAACTGTGGAGTTCCACATGTAATGTTTCAACAGCATCATTCACTGCAGAATACAGTTTTCAAGACTGTCATTTCTGCAGCCTCAAATCTAGATCCAACTGCAGTCGGTTAAAAGGCAGATTTCAACCAGGCAGCTGAATGAGAAAACATCTGGACCTACCAGTCAGAATGAGAAAGGTCACATGTTAAATCCAGATAATCTTGTTTATTGGTGTTTGAAGGTTATACACCAAGGGCTGGATTATCAAGGTCCTCCGTTAGGCCTGGCTCTGACATCTTCATTCATCTGCTCTGTGTGTGACACTTGAAAATTCAAAGCTTTAAAACTACTGTGTTGTCAGTCACTTCCAAATGTAATTTCCCTAACTCTAAGCCTGAATCCTGTGTCAGCCTACTGCTAGACTGCTGAATATTAAGTGCTAGGAGAAACCACATAACAGAATTGTCCGGGGCAGATGATGTCTATTCTTCTAAAAACCTGTTTTCCAAGTTGCCACTCGGGATTTTTTGTGGATGAAGCATTTCCAACATTCTCTATTAAAACTTAAAAAAAAAAAAAGGAAAGGCTTTTGAAATAGCAAGGAATACAATCAAAAGGTTGCCCTAGGGTTCAAATTGGTGATGAAGAAACAAAGAGGACTGTGCCTATTTCATGATTTTCATAATTAGTATATATCAGTATCATTTTATACACACACAGGAATGAAGAAAGCATAGAGACCATTACATATAAACTATTACAAAAACAGCAAAGTTAAGAAGCCTTAAGACCTTACACATGTTGGTCAGGGATTTTTCATCTTTTCTAGGTTGTGGATCTACCTGTGAGAACTATACTGTACATAGAAAAATGTACACATATTGATAAACAAAATTTCACATAGTTTTGAAGAGGTTTTCAAACCTTGAGGTATCAAGTCTATATTAGGCTTTTAATAAGGTCCAGTCTTAAATTGATGGCTCCTTATATTACATTGTATATATTTTACATGATAGCAGTTGGCCTTCAAATTTTTTGCTTGCATAGTCTCAAAGAATTTTGAAAAATTATATTTACCCCTGGTATATAGTAGACATTAAGTGGCTATTAAGTTGACATCTATAACTTATCATAATTTAAAAGTTTTTAGAACAAAAACACAGTTTTGTTTATTCTAAATAATAATGGTTAAAACTCACTGCACCCTTTCGAACGGGTGCATATGGAATATAAATATTAGTGATTTAATTCACTCCTTTATAAACTTAAAAATACATAAATAATCTTTAAAAAATCAGAAAATTTCTCCTTGAACTTCTATTTCCATTTTCCTTTTCCCATAGAATTTTATCTTTATGCTATTCTTTTATACTTGAGTCTTCTATTGCTCATTCTATCATATGTTTCTATAAGAAAAACAACTATAAAAAGAAAAGAAAAAAACAACTATATACAAAAATAAAATATTTTTATTACCATGAAGTGCTATGTGCTAATAAAATTTCTTTGAGACTGAGTTATCATTAAAATTATTAGCATAAAATTAATGAAAATAATATAGGTATGCTATAAATCTTGATCAATAATTATTAAACATAAAAAGTAAAATGTTGGGAATGCATCTCTAAATGAAATGGATGAAGGAGGCATGCATTTATGAAAGTTTGAGTAGAGGAATTATCTCTTGACCCCTGTTTGGTATCTTGGAAATATATATATATATATATATACATACATATATATTTTTTACTGGAGTATAGCTGCTTAACGATGTCGTGTTAGTTTCTGCCATACAGCAAAGTGGATCGATCACATGTATACATACATCCCCTCTTCCTTGGATTTTCTTCCTGTTTAGGTCACTGAATATAGCTCCCTCAGCTATACAGTCTGTTTTCATTAGTTATCTATTTTATCCATAGTAATGTATATATGTCAATCCCAATCTCCCAATCCATCCCACCTCATCTTCCCCCCTTCTTGGAAATATTTACACTTTAGGGCAAAGAATTAAGATTTGGGATGGGTGAGAGATGTGCCTTTCTCCTATAAAGTGAAGAAGGATCACTGTGAAAGGGGAGGTGGGAAAGAAGAACCTCAATGACAGCAGCCTAGTAGGGGAGATCAGTTTCAGGAAAGAGAACATGATGAAGATGAAGACATAGAAACTGATTCTCTTAAAATTACCCACATCTATGTAACCCTTGGAATGTCTCCCCATATCCTGGTTTGGGGAACACTGCTAAAAAAGACCTCAAGGCCAAAATGTACTCACATGCTCTTCTTCACTTAATCAATTGACAATTATTTAGTGAGCACTGGGGACAGTGCAGATGATGAATGCATAAATGAACAGTTGAATGGAAAGGCAAAAAGAAAAACGGATAAATATTGACCATGTACTGTCAATAAATATTGATCACTTGGCATAAAAGGAGAAAGAGACTAAAAAGACTGTCCTTGCCATGTCATCAACTCTCTGAGGTCAACGAAGTACAGTAAGACCCCACCACACTGCATCAATTTGAATATAACAGACTGGTGATTGCCTGCAGTTGTCCACTCTTCCTTTCTCCAACAGGAGCAAGCTAAAATTCTTATGTTATGAGATTAGGTAGGAAGTAACTGCTTCATGATTATTTGAGACTTTTAAAGTTTAACATATGGCCAGTAATGTCTAGTCTAAACTTCACTGTTGTTGCTTTGTGCTTTTTGTCATATTAATAGTACCTACCAAAAACCTCCTATATTTCATTAACTCTGTAAAAATGTGACCCCCATATCTTAAAGACAAAATTTCTGGATCCTGCCTACTACGCTGTGGAGATATTTCACATACTCTTCTCCGATACTATTCGCCTTCGTGCAAATTACAAAAAAAAAAGCCCCTTTGACAAGTTATGAAAAATGATGACCTAGTGAGCCAACACAGGATTTCATTCGGTCCTCAGTCCAGTGGCGTGCTGAGAAATGCTTAAAAACCCACTCAGAGGGGGGCCAGAGCTTCTTCACAGCATTTGCTGATGTCAGTGGTATAAATACCATAGCCTATTTCAAGCTATCAACATGAAGTCAGCGGCTCACTGAAAACTTAACAAGCGGTTATGAACTGCCTCTGGCACATCACTGGGACTCCTCTTACCCCTCAGCGGAGTGCATTCATGTGGTTACCACAAGGTACCAGGGCACAGAATGGCCCGGTCACCACGCCTGGTGCCAAACTCAGTTTGAGCAGCTGAACTCCCTTCGCAAGAGCAGATGCTGGGCGAGTTACTGGGCACAAATGGGTGTTTCATGCATACTGCTAACCAGCTGGACCGGAATCTACATTTCATTTCACTCCTCTTGTCTCCACTCCAAGGAGGCACCAGTATCATTGTTCCACAGTTAAAGGAAAGTCAAAGGAAGGGGAAAGAGTCTTGGAGAACCCACTAAGGACAGTGTGCAGACCTATTTTTCTGTCCATTATTACAACTGTACATTTCTGTGAATGACAAATATCTTCCTATAATTTCCTTTTAGTTCACTGTGCCACAGAGGTTGGTGAGAAAAAAAAAAAGAATCCTGGGGTGTTTTTGGTTTGAAAAAAAGTCAGGGAGGGGTGTCTGGGTTTTATCACCAACAGAACTTACCCGTTTGACACGGTACGAGCCGTGAAGCCTCTCTGCCCATTGTGAGCACTTACAGAAATCCCCTGTGAGTGAACTTCTGCAGCAAAGCACTGCTGATTTTGTAAGATAACCCCTGCATCCCATGAGCGACAGGTCTTGATCTGGGCTTGAGAGATGTAATATTTTGATAAAAAACGGCACTTCCTTTTGAAGCATGTACTTGCGTGTGCTGAGCAGTACCGCTGGAACCTCAGTGAGCGCCTAGGCGAGGCTGCCTCGGTCTCTCCCAGCTCCCTCCAGCCATAGACCCCTCCTTCACACATCTAAATGTAGCAGTAATTAGCATCCATAAACCACAAATGCGGCTTGTTGTTTTTTTTTCCCCTTTCAGAAGCATCAAAATACTTTGTACTTCTCATGAGTGCAAAAAAGTTGTACACCTCAAAAGATACTGAGACTCTGACATGGAAAACTACTGAGGACAGGAGCTCTAGCTCCTAAGGGGAGGAGAATGATTTGTTTTCAGCAAATTTCCTAACTAAAGTTCTTATCTTTGACCTAACCATAGAGAAAATTTAAGGCCTTTCGAAAAATGATCAGATTTAAGTTTTCTCATGGAATCAGTCACGATCCTAACTTTTACATAACGGAATAATTAAATAAATACACTACTTAATCACCACTGTATAATTAATTAAAAAGAAATCTATTTCACAACGAGAACCAGGTATATCCAATATTCAGTCTTAAAGATGCTGAAGATGAAGAGTGTACCCCCAAAGTTCATGTCTGTCAGAAATTTCAGAATGTGACTTTATCTGGAAATTGGGTTATTATAGGTGCAATTAGTTAAGAGGAGGTCACACTGGGTGGGCCTTTAACCCAATGACTAGTGTTCTTGTAAGAAGAGGAGAAGACACACACCAATACACTCAGAGAAGGCCCTGTGATGATTAAACTGGAGTTGTGCTAGTACAAGCCAAGGAACACCCAGGACTGCTGGAAGTCACCAGGAGCTAGAAAGAGGCAAGGAAGGATTCTTTTCTAGAGCCTTTTAGGGGGATCATGGTGGTGCTGACACTTTCATTTGGAATGTCTAGCTTCCAGAACTATTAGAGAATAAATTTCTGCTGTTTAAGCCACCCGGTTTGTGGTAATTTGTTATAGAAGCCCTAGGAAACTAATATGAAGGGTAAATGTGCCACTTAAGCAGAGTAAACAACCGAAGCTGATGGATATTGAGATATATTATGTACTTTTTGCCCAGTAGCAGCTCAAGAACAAGCTGCTAGTGTAAGTAGAAAGAGATGGCGGTTGTTAGGGGAATGCTGAAAAATGGAGGCCAGTAGTATATAAAATGCAGGGTATTGGTAGCCAAATTTATATTCCCTAATTATTCAAAGAAGAAAAACAATGCCATCAGCATATTAAAAAACTCAAGAAACATACAGATGATGGAATTTTTCCTTCCCTATTCTAAGTGGGAAATGGCAAGGGATAGGGATTCAATTTCAGAGGAAAAAGGACTGAAACAAAAAGCTGTGAGGTTCTGTGTCAGACATTCTGCCTTTAACTGCATTTCTTTTTCACAGGGCCCTGCTAGGATGACATCCCACCATCTGGGGTGTCATCTCTACCTAGCTATATCCTAGGTACACCACCGTTAAAACACATTTTACCTCTAATCCTGATCTCCAGAGGCTTTATTGTATTGTATTCTTCTGCGAACACAGGCCAGATACAAACAGTAAGAATATTTTCTCTTGTGATATGTTATGATTGCTTTAATTTCTACTTTTGACATTACAATATCTCAATGACAATTTCGATCCAATAGGAAAGTCCCAACATCCTCTGTATTCAGTGAAGTGCCTATGATACTCCCAGCACTCATCCGATGCTAAACAAAAATAAAGACTTGGGGGACCCTTGGTTATTTCTTACTGCTCAAGACCAGTTCGACGTAGGGGAGTTCAGGGGAGAATGGATACATGTATATGTATAGCTGAGTCCCCTCACCGTTCACCTGAAACTATCACAGCATTATTTGTTAATCAGCTATACTCCAAAATAAAATAAAAAGTTAAAAAAAATCAGTCTGACAACAGTTGGAGTTGGTCACTGCTAAGAAGAGAGATAATTGTTCACAGCAGTCAATGACTAGGCTGGAAAAAGAACTCTCAACCTCTTCAAAAATCCAGATGGATTATATCACTTCCTAGATGAGTATTTTGAAAAAATGTAAATGTGGGCCACGAGGGTTTTTTTTTTTTTTTCCTCAAAAAGTTTATAATGTAATGGGGTGAAAATTTGTCATGTACAAACAAATCCATATAGAGTACAATAAGGCTTAAATAAATAGTAATTAAACACACACCCAAACATCAGCTCTAAGACCATACTTGAGGAGGTGGGGGTTGGCACAGTATAAGAAGGCCTCAAGGAGGAAATAAACTTGAATTGATTTAAATATCTCTAGTGCTTCAGTCTACTAGATTTACATTTTCGGGAAGAAAGGAGGAACCAACTGAGTGGTAGACACAACACTGAATCCACAAATGGTTTTATTTGTGACCAGTTGGCTTATATAAACTATAGTTGCATAAAGTTATACCCACAGTACACGTGTGTGATGAACAGAGCTGTTAGTGATGTGTATTTTTCAAATTTAAAAAATAATCCTGTTAGACCCCACTGATGCCTTTTTGATACATGAACCCTTTTGGTTACATGAACCCTGTTCCTTTCAAGAACAATAGCTTTCTTAAGTTATCACACAATACATGCATACACTAGGCCAAGAGTCAGCAAACTGTGGCTTGCAGGCCAAATTTGACCCACTCAGTGCCTAACTTTATAAGTAAAGTTCTTGAAGGCCATGCACCTTCATTTCTGCACCTGCTACAGTTGCTTTAGATTACAACAGCAGTGTTGAGAAGCTGCAACAGAAGTTGTGTTGCCCACGAAGTGTAGGATATTCACTACCTGGCCCTTTACAGAAAACTTGCCAACTCCTGCGCTAGGGAGACAAGTATGTGAAACAACTAAATGTAAGTTAAATGTTTACACCTTTTAAAAGTTTTTCTCCCCAAATATTTTATTTTGTTTCAAACAACAATACTAGTTGGGTAAAGCCTTTTCCCTCTAAAAATTAGTCGGTATTTCCACAAGAGAAAAATAAAGTAAGTGCTTCTAATTTTTCTATAAAATAGTTTTCTAAGAGGTGGAAAATTAGAAAGAGGTACATAACACATTTAAATATGTACATCAAACATGATTACAATTATTCTGAATTTAAAACATTCCAAGATTGGTCTGGTCTTAGTGTCTAAACCTTTTTGGAGGACATTAAAATACACTTCCACAAACTTAAATAAACTAAGATCCTCTAAAGCAAACTTTTAAAATAATCATTATTACACTACAACTAAATTCTTCTAATTACCCTTTTTTTTGGCATGTGGATCTTAGTTCCTTGATTGAACCCATGCTCCCTGCAGTGGAAGTGTGGAGTCTTAACTGCTAGACCACCAGGGAGGTCCTCCTAATTCCCTTTAAAAGTATAATCCTAACTCTAGTATTAATGTTTCTCAACGATATATATATATGGGGCTTCCCTGGTTGTTCAGATGGTAAAGAATCTGCCTGCAATATGGGACACCTGGGTTCAATCCCTGGGTGGGGAAGATCCCCTGGAGGAGGACGTATTTAACCCATGCTAAATATGGCAGAAGAGCCTTAATATATTAAGATTCATTACTATATATCTTTTCTCAGGCAATGCTACTTTTCAATTCTGTTATTTCATATTTTAGCATGTATAATTTGTATATACTGATCATATGGTATCTTTATAAAAAGCAGACACCTGGTAACAATCTTTCCCAAGGTATATGACCCCAACCAAGTGCCAGCATTATGTTACATTACACTACAGTAGCCAGCTTAATCATGAAATGATGAATTAATCTTTCAATGCTAAAGGTAGCCTATTTACTTCTAAATTGGACTTAACCGAAAGAATTGTTTCTTCTCTTTCCCAAATTATTTAGAATGATTGATAATATCTTCTAGTCTCTACCAAGAACTACATGACACTCCCAGACCCCTAACAAGTGAAAAAAATAGACAGATATTCCAGTAATCCGCTGACATGTAGCTGGAGATGACAGCAGTTGGAGATGACCCTCAGAAGCACTTCTCGATCAGGGTCATAATACTGTTGCATGGACTCCTCAAGGAGTACTATACCACATGGCTTTTTATAATATTTGTTTTAAATTCCTATAGTTGAACAGAGTTATTTGGTTTCTTCTTTACATTACAATATTTAATCTTTCCCCCCCAACTATCTGAAAACATAAAACTCAAAGGCTACTTCTGAACCCAGAGCAAATTCTAACATAAATTGTAAATTCCCAGGCTGAAAGTAGTATGGGGATCGCCATTTCAATCCTAAACTGCATGGTGTTATCCACTAGACCTCAGAAACCCTAACTTGGAAAAATGCAAGCCAATGACATGATTACCATTTGCCTCGTTCTGAATGTGACTCCATGGCTGTCACCTTCAGAAAGTTGCACAAAGTTGGTAGAACACCATATGCCTTTCCTCAGCACAAATGACCACATCCTGTGCCAGGCAGCAATTTTCAGTCTCTGTGGTTAAGAACTGGTACAAATTAATGTATAGCTAGGCAGAGCTGGAATGTTAGTTGAAGCTGTGATTTGAATCTAAGAAGTTTTAGATATAGACCTTCATTTCTTGGGCCTTAAGAATCTAAGACAAAAGAAGAAGATTCAGAGAAACATTTTGTCTTTTTCTTTTCTTCCTTTAAGGAAAAAGTGTGTGTGTGTGCATGTGTGTATTTTTAACTGAACAAATATTTACTGCACATCTACTGCCAAGTACTATTCTAGGTACTGCAAATACCTAGAGCAAAAAAGAAAACTCAAGATCCTGGCTCATGAAGGGTGGAAAAAGAGACACAATAAACAAATAAAACTCCAAAATTATCCATTGCAAAGTGCCATGCAGAGAATTAAAATAGGCTACTGTGTTAAAATAACTGGGTTGTCAAGGAAAGTGTCTCTGAAGAAATGTCATTAAGATGAGATCTGAGTGATATTCACAAAGCAGTACTGATAGTATTTATCAACATAAATATTAATACAAAATGCTTGCAATGCTAACATAAATATAGTGCTCAAAAGTCACAAAAACAGTCTGGAAGTATTTCATATGCTAATAGAGACTATATTTGAGTGGTAGATCAGAAGTCGATTTTTCTTTTTCCTATGATCTTTCCAAACTGTGGTAAAACACAAAAATACATTTAGTCTTTGTCCCCAGTTCCTTACACAGAGTTACTAAAACCCTTGAAATTTCCTGAGTGATAGGAGTGTCTTTTGCTATTCATAACAAGCTCCTTTCAATCATACCTGAACTTGTGCTACTGAGGTAACTTGGGGTGCAGCCCCTAGACAGCCTCAGGATGGGTTGGTCACCAGAAACACCAAGTGATTAGAGGACTGGAATTTTCAGTGCCACCAACCAACCTCCAGGAAGGGAACTAGAGATTGAGCTCTATAAATACCTTTGAACTGTAAGATTCAGAGAACATCTGATAAGGACATCAAACTGCTGAGAAGGTGGTATGCCCAGGGAGGGCATGAAAGCTTTGTACCCCACCCCACCCCCATTCCATAGCTTGCCCTATGCACCTCTTCCATTTGACTGTTCCTGAGTTGTGTCCTTTTATGATAAACCAGTAATAATATGTAAAGTGCTTTCCTAAGTTCTGAGTCATTCTAGCAAATTATCAAACCTGGGAGTGGGGGGAAGTTGTGGGAAATCCTAAATTTGTAGTCAAATTGGACAAAAGTGTAGGTAATCTGGGGACCTGGTACTTTCAACTGGTGTTTGAAGTGAAGGTAGTCTTGAGGGACTGAGCCCTTAACCTGTGGGTTCTGTGCTAACTTAGTATCAGAATTGAATTGATGTCTGGAGAATCAGTTGTTGGTGTTGGAAAACATCTCAGAATAGGTGTCAGGAGTGGGATTTACTAGAACAGTCCTTGCTCATAGAACATATGGTTTGGGAAGAAAAAGAGGGGAATGAAAAAACTCTGATTCTTGGCCACATGGTCACTCATGTTACAGAGCAGCAGTTACACTAGGATCAGTTACTATAAAGTAAAAGTACCCAGAGTATTCAGAGGTGGATCCAACTCTTGGGAAGCTGATTCACTGGATATGTGCAGAAATGCAAACTGGTAAGAAAAAAGTGAAATGCATAATTCCTTGGTCACTGTTATCCGCAAGAGCTGAAATGAAGAGAGTTCTGGGTCAGACCTTGATGATGGATCAAGCTCAGATTTCAGTTGGATTCTGCCTCAGATACGAGGCTCAAAGTTTCCCCTAAAAAGAAAAACTATGCAGAAATGGCAAAGAGTACCTCTAAGAAGGTACTTCATGTGGTAGGAAGGCAAAACCAAGAAACTACTGAAACCAGGGGGTAGAATGTGAAGGAGTTGTCTTATTTTGTGAATCAGTACCATCAGCTTCCTGGAGAACTTTTAGTAAAACAGATTGTGAGAGTGACTAATTTAGGGGCACTGTCTTTAGTTCTGAATGTTATAGAGTGGAAGAGCATGTCTGGGTTGATAAAGGACCCACCGCTCACTATGAAACAACTGCAGATGGTTACACAAGACCCAGACACACAGCATGTTTTCCATGAGGAAATGGTCAGCCTGGTGGACTGGATAAAAGTCACCATAAGGTCTGCTTACCCTGAGAAAGAGGACCATCCAATTCCCTCTGCAAGTGCCAAGTAGAACAACCCAGATGAAGCAGCTAGTATGTTTCATATGTAAGCCAGATGAGACTGACTTTATGACAACCAAGACAGTCACTCACTGAATATGCCTATTACCCAGGTCATAGTAAATGCTGTGGATTAAGTGGGTGTTCTGATTGATTTCAAACATATACAGCAGTAAGTGGCAGCTTGCAGCAAGTAGCAGTAAGCAGCAACTAGAAGCAAGGTCTCAGTTTCCCAGATCAGGAGTCCTAACCACTGGACCACAGGGGTCAGCAGTTAGGGTCTGAGTCCCTAATCTTTGTCTGCCTAGTCAAGAACAAATTCAGGTGAGGAGGTAGAAGGTGAAGAGTAAAGCAGTAAGTTTATTAAAAAGGAAAGTACATGCAGAAAGGCACACAGGTGAACTCACAGAGAGAACTGCACCTTTGGGAAGTTTAAATTCTTTATAAGGGGGCAGTTTTTCAGGTCTTTGTCTTCCCTTAGGCCAACCATCTTTTTTTGTCCCCTCTCACCAGCCCACCAGTTAATTTGTCTTAGGACTCTCCCCTGAGGTGTGCAAGCACCCTTAGCCAAGATGAATCTGGAAGTGAAGGCTTCTTGGAAAAGCAAGACTCATTATGGCCTGGCATTAACCCCTGATTTTTGACCCCAAGGAGCCTTTCTGCGCATGTGTAGTGTCTCCGTTGTACCAAAGTGTGGGGGCGGGGGGGGGAGGTGCTGAGATCTCTTACTCTTTCACCCAAACGGGGTTTTGCCCCTCTTTGTCCTTGCCATGACTATTATCTTAAGGTTTTTACAAGAGACAAAGACTGGCTATTTACCCTGTTTCTTCTGTTACTTGCATTTTGGAGGGCAAACAGGAGGCTGATTGTAAATGCTTTAACTAGAGCCCACCCATCTCGTGTCTCAGGAAATGCAAACAGGAGGCTAATTGTAAGTATCCAGCCTGAAGCCCACTTCTTCCTGCCCCATGAAATGCAAACAGGAGGCCAGTTGTAAATGTCTAACCTGGACCCCATCTATCTCCTACCTCATAAGCATGCACATGGTAAAGTTACTGCAGCCACAGAAGGAGATGAGAATGAGGCCTGGAAAGAAGTTTATTACACTCACGTGAGCCATGGAAGGGGTCACCATATAACAAACAGGGCCACAGGGGAAAGTGCCAGTGCCAGTCAGAATACAGAAAAGAGCAAGGAAAATCTTAGGCTAAGAGCCTTCACGGGACTTTCTGAGAAAAGGCAAGGCAGGCAGGATGAACAACAGTTAAGGACTCGTTGGTTTGAATACTTACAGCAGGCTTTGTGACAAGTGGTCTCTAGTTGTCTGGTACTTGGTCCTGGATTGATTCCAGGCAAGGGAAATATTAGTTGAGTTCATGAGATTTAGATAAGGAGATAGTAGTTGGGGGATACAGACTCAAGATTTGGTTAGTTTGTACATGAAAAGCATGCTCCTGGCCAAGTCCTTTGCTATCTCTAACAGAAACAGAAGAGATTAAGAAGAGGTGGCAAAAATACACAGAAAAGTTATACAAAAAATGTCTTAACGACTTGGATAACCACGATGGTGTGATCACTCACCAAGACCCAGACATTCTGGAGTGTGAAGTCAAGTGGGCCTTAAGAACTCCAGCTAAGCTATTTCAAATCCTAAAAGACGATGCTCTTAAAGTGCTACACTCAATATGTCAGCAAATTTGGAAAACTCAGCAGTGGCCACAGGACTGGGAAAGGTCAATTTTCATTCCAGTCCCAAAGGAGAGCAATGCTAAAAAGTGTTCAAACTACCATACAGTTGCACTCATTTCATATGCTAGCAAGGTTATTCTCAAAATCCTTCAAGCTAGGCTTCATGAACAAAGAAATTCCAGATGTACAAGCTGGATTTAGAAAAGGCAGAGGAACCAGAGATCAAATTGCGAATGTCTGTTGGATCATAGAAAAAGCAAGAGAATTACAGAAAACATCTACTTTTGCTTCATTGTCTACACTAAAGCCTCTGACAGTGTGGACCACAACAAACTGTGGAAAATTCTTAAAGAGATGGGAATACCAGACCACCTCACCTGTCTCCTAAGGAACCTGTATGTGAGTCAAGAAGCAATAGTCAGAATCAGACATGGAAGAACTGACTGGTTCAAAACTGGGAAAGGAGTATGACAAGGCTGTATATTGTCACCTTGCTTATTTAACTTATATGCAGAGTACATAATGCAAAATGCCAGGCTGGATGAAGCACAAGTTGGAATCAAGACTGCTGAGAGAATTATCAACAACCTCAGATATGTAGATGATACCACTCCAATGGCTGAAAGTGTAGAGGAACTAGAGAGCCTCTCAGTGAGGGTCAAAGAGGAGAGTGGAAAAAGTTGGCTTAAAACTCAACATTCAAAAAACTAGGATGAAGGCATCTTGTCCCATCACTGCATGGCAAATAGAAGGGGAAATAGTGGAAGCAGTGACAGATTTTATTTTCCTGGGCTCCAAAATCATTGTAGATGGTGATTGCAGCCATGAAATTAAAAGACACTTGCTCCTTGGAAGGAAAGCTATGACAAACCTAGACAGCATACTAGAAAGAAGAGACATCTCTTTGCTGACAAAGATCCATATAGTCAAAGCCATGGTTTTTCTAGTAATCACGTATGGATGTGAGAGATGAACCATAAAGAAGGCTGAACGCTGAAGAATTGATGCTTTCAAATTGTGGTGCTGGAGAAGACTCATGAGAGTCCCTTGGACTGCAAGTCAGTTCTAAAGGAAATCAGCCCTGAATATTCATTGGAAGGACTGATGCTGAAACTGAAGTTCCAATACTTGGCCACCTGATGCGAAGAGCTGACTCATTAGAAAAAGACCCTGATGTTGGGAAAGATTGAGGGCAGGAGGAGAAGGGGTCAGCAGAGGATGAGATGGTTAGACAGCATCACTGACTCAATGGACTTGAATTTGAGCAACTCGGAGATAGTGAAGGATGGGGAAGCCTGATGTGCTGCAGTCCATGGGGTTGCAAAGAGTTGGACACGACTTAGTGACTGAACAACAACAACGGCTGGTTATCCCTGGAAAGTCAGTCTTATGGAAGGCTGGGTGGACCAAAGGGACCCCCTGCTAGTTCCCCTACTTTAAAGGGCCCCAAAGGGTCAGACATGACTCAATGACTAAATGACAACAAAGTCTACTCTATTCACTCCAGTGTAAAAACCAGAAGGTAAAGATTGCAGTGAGAAATCTGATCTGAAATCATCTAGGGCAACAGTCAGGCAGATTAATCTCTGTCATAACAAAAGAGCCAGGGTCCCCAGCTCAACCTGTCACTTAGGGACCCAAAGTCTTCTGCCATTCAGGAGAGGGGAGAAGAAAAGTTTCTGGAACTCCACGACATGGGTACCTCAAGCAATATGGTACCTGAACTTGTTAGTGGAGCCCTAAAGAGGGCTTCAATTAGATTGAGAGAATATAGAAATGTAAGGGTTGATAGGATTAAGGTGGTGGTTTGTATGAAAATTGGGATGTTTTAAACAGGTTTTATTTGGAGAAATTGTGCCTCCTTTACCCGAATGTTTTATAAGAATGGATATTATGTGTGATTGGGAAACATCTCCCTTACCTAATATTGTAAAATTAACCTAAAATTGTAAAAGTGGAAGAGGCTAACTTAGAGTTGTAATTTAAAAAATTGGGATGAAGACCTAAATAGACATTTCTCCAAAGAAAACATACATGCCAGTAGGCCAACAGGCACATGATAAGATGTTCAAAATCACTAATTATTAGAGAAATGCAAATCAAAACTACAATGAAGTTCCACCTCACACTGATCAGAATGGCTTTAATGAAAAAGTCTACAAACAATAAATGCTGGGAAGGGTGTGGAGAAAAGAGAACCCTCCAACACTGTTGGTGGGAATGTAAATTGGTGCAGTTACTATGGAAAACAGTAAGGAGGTTCCTCCAAAAACTAAAAATAGAGCTGTCATATGATCCAGCAATCCCACTCCTGGGCATATATCCAGACAAAACTACAGTTCAAAAAGATACGTGCACCCCAGTGTTCACTGCAGCACTATCTACAACAGCCAAGATACTGAAGCAACCTAAATATCCATCTAATGATGAATGTACAAAGAAGATGTGGTATATATATATACAAGAGGACACTTGTTATTATTGTGTAGTAGCTAAGCCGTGTCCAACTCTTTTACAATCTTATGGACTGTAGCCTGCCAGACTCCTCTGTCCCTGGGATTTCCCAGGCAAGAACACTGTAGTGGGTTGCCATTTCCTTCTCCAGGGCATCTTCCCCACCCAGGAATCGAACCCACGTCTCCTGCAAGGGCAGGTAGATTCTTTACCACTGAGTCACCAGCCTCAGACATAAAACAGAATGAAATAATGCCATTTGATGTAACATGAATGGACCTAGAGACTGTCATACTAAGTGAAGTAAGTCAGACAGGAGAAGAAAAATATCATATGATATCACTTATATGTGGAATCTAACATGTGACACAAATGAACTTATTTATGAAATGGAAATAGACTCATAGACTTAGAAAACAAACTTATAGGTTACCAAAGGGGAAGGGAGCTGAGGGAGAAATAAATTAGGATTTTGGGATTAGCAGATACAAACTACTATATATAAAATAGATAAACAACAAAGTCATAGAGAACTATATTCAATATCTTGTATAAATCATAATGGAAAAGAACATGAAAAATAGTATGTGTATATATATGTATACATATATATATATATATATGCAAAACTGAATACCAGAATACCAGACCATCTTATCTGTCTCCTGAGAAACCTGTATATGTGTCAAGAAGCAAGATTTAGAACCCTGTATGGAACAACTGACTGGTTTAAGATTGAGAAAGGAGTTCAACAGGGCTGTCTGCTGTTACCCTGTTTGTTTCATCTAAACGCTGAGCACAGTATGAAAAATATCAGGCGAGATGAGTTAAAAGCTGGAATCAAGATGGGTGGGAGCAACATCAACCACCTCAGATATGCAGATGATACCACTCTAATGGCAGAAAGTGAAGAGCCTCTTGATGAGGGTGAAGGAGGAGTGTGAAAGAGCCAGCTTAAACCTAAATATTAAAAAAACTAAGATCATGGTATCCAGCCCCATTTCTTCATGCAAATAGAGGGGGGAAAGATGGAAGTAGTGACAAACATCCTCTTCTTAGGCTCTAAAATCACTGTGGATGGTGACTGCAGTCATGAAATCAGAAGACATTAGCTTCTTGACAGGAAAGCTATGACAAACCTAGGCAGTCATTACTCTGCTGACAAAGGTCCATATTGTCAAGGCTATGGTCTTCCCAGTGGTCACATATGGTTGTGAGACCTGGACCGTAAAGAAGGTAGCGTACCAAAGAATTGATGCCTTCGAACCGTGGTGCTGGAGAAGACTCCTGAGAGTCCCATGGACAGCAAGATCAAACCAGTCAATCTTAAGGGAAATCAACCCTGAATACTTAATTGGAAGGACTGATGCTGAAGCTCAAACTCCAGTATTTTGGTCATCTGATATGATTTACAGCGGACTCATTGGAAAAGTCCCTGATGCTGGGAAAGATTCAGGGCAGAAGGAGAAGAGGGCGTCAGAGGATGAGATGGTTGGATGGCATCACCAATGCAATGCACATGAACTTAGGCAAACTTCGAGAGATGCTGAGGGACAGAGAGGCCTAACGTGCTGCAGTCCATGGAGTTGCAAAGAGTTGGACATGACTGGGCGACTGAACAACCACATGTACACCTGAATCACTCTGCTGTATACCAGAAACTAACAGAACATTGTAAATCAACTATACTTCAATTAAAAAAAAAAGAATATAAGGGTTGATGTATTAAGGTGAAAGTTTGGAGGAAAACTGGTATGTCCTAAGTGATTGCATCTCTTTTACCTGATTGCATTATGGGAATGGTTGCTGTGTCTGACCAGGGAACTCTTTTGTAGAACAGGAGGCATGAAAATCTATCCTTCAAGTAATATTAATTGGACATGCTAAATGAGGATGAATAAGATTGCCCAAGTTCACACAGGGTAGAAGAGAAGCTGGAGCACTGGCATGGACAAATTCTATGCAATAGTTCTATGTGGAGCACAGATTGGGGCTTATGGCAAAAATCTGGGAGTGCTTCCTAGTGACAACTATGGCGATGATGGAATAGAGAATTTCTACTTGAGGGGCAAGCAGTAGGCTTATATCAGACATTAATTGAAACTGCCCCAATGACTGCAGGACAAACAATAATCTCAATATCTGAAATACCCATGGTATCTTAGATGGTGTCAGAAAAATGCTCTACTGAGGAGGGCAATGCCCAGAAGAGTTTCAAAAGAAAATGGAAATGGCTTACACAGGATTATGCTACAAGAGAATGCAAGCTGGAGACACAAGCAGGGAGCCTCTTTTCTACTAGGACTGACTTTGGAACTGTGTAAGGAGCTGCCAGATTCTATCATCACTTGGACAGTGCCCTATAAACTGCTCTTTTTTTTAAAGCTTTTTATTTTTTATTGGGGTATAGCCAGTTAACAATGTTGTGATAGTTTCATGTGGACAGCAAAGGGACTCAGTCATACATATACATATATCCATTCTCCCGCAAACTCCCCTCCCATCCAACCTGCCACATAACATTGAGCAGAGTTCCATGTGCTATACAGTAGATCCCTGTTGGTTATCCACTTTAAATATAGCAGAGTATACAGGTCCATCCCAAACTATCCCTTACCAGTATCCTCTCCCTGCCCCAACCCCAGCAACCATTAATTTGTTCTCTATGTCTGTGAGTCTCTTTCCCCTATAAACAGTTCTTATGTTCAGTCGCTCAGTTGTGTCTGACTCTTTGCAGCCCCCACTAGGCTCTTCTGTTCAAGGAATTTTCCAGGCAAGAATACTGGAGTGGGCTGCCAGTACCTACTCCAGGAGATGTTCCAGACCCAGGGATTGAACCCAAGTCTCTTATGACTCCTGTATCATAAGATTCTTTACCACTAGCACCACTTGGGAAGCCCAAACAGCTCTTGACTGACCAGCAAAGGTCTGCTTGATGTATGGATGGCAGTCCAAGGTAAATAGCCAATATCCTATTTGAAAGACCTTCTTCAATCTTCTGATTGAAGAAGGTAAAAACAAATCAGTTTGGTGGGATGAATTACATGCTGCTTTCCTAGCAGTGGTGGAAGAATTGAACAATAATGAAAGCCTCTATGTTTTGGTTTTTACCTGACTCATGAGTGACGGTCAATGACCTGGCCATATTGATAGGCAGAAGGCAATAGAAATCTAGCCTATTAAAGGGATGCCCACATGGAGTAGAACCCTACAGAAATCACTGTGGAAACTGGAGAGTACATTAAAGTAGGACAGGTTGATGTTCAACAGAAGAACCTCCTTCCAGACTAGATGATGATCAGTCATCCATGGATATCGTGGTATATTAGCTTGAGATGGCAACCTGGGTCCATGAAATGAATAGACATTTGGGGACCAAAGTAGTGCAGAGGGCTGAATCAGGACATATTCCTTTTGCACCCTTTGAAGCTCAAAATGCCAACAAGAACGGTTCAGTATGCCAACAAGAGAAACAGAGGCTGCAGATGACTATGGGGGGATTCCTCAGGGGGAACACCCCAAGCATAACTGGTAAGTGGATTACACTGAACCACTGTCAGTAGACCCAGTAGGGCTACAAATGGGTTTTGACAGAATAGACATTGACTCAATACTGAGTTATGCTTACCTGGTGGTAGATGCAAAGAGTTCAAGTACTATAAAAGAATCGGAATAGAAGATATTGAACCCATTTGGATCATCAAATCACATTTTATCAGAGAAAGGAACACACTTTACAGCTCATAATGCCAAATAATGAGTAGTCAGAGAGATTCTTCTCAGAATAAGTTTCATAGAAAATTGGAACAAGCATTTGAAATACTCCTTGTTTAAAACAGGGGGAGATGGAGGCATGAAGGGTTGGTTAACGTGTTTTCAGGAGTTTAAAAAAAAAGAAGGTACAATCTGTTTGTAGGATATATACTAAGTTTTAAGTTGACCTTAAAATGCATTCCAATATACATCAGGTGCAGACAAACACTATTTGATTCCATCTACACAAGACACCTAGAATAGTCAAATTCATGGAGTCAGATAGTATGTTGGGAGACAGAAGGGGCTGGGGGGTAGAGGGTGGGGAGGGGGAACGGGGAGTTAGTATTTAATGGGGACAGAAGTCTCAATTTAGGAAGGTAAAAAATTCAGGAGATGGATGATGGTGACAGTTGCACAACAATGTGAATGCACTTGGTGCTACTAAACTGTATAATTAAATATGGTTAAAGTAGTATGTTTTATATTATGCGACTTTTACCACAACAAAAAAATTTTAATAAATTAAAACATTAAAAAAAGACACTCAACATAATAGGATCTAAGGCAGCATTGTTCCCACTAGATGGATCCCTCTGTTTTTCAGGGGAAGAGAGGGTGGTGAGAGGCTGCTGGTATGACTATGCAATTTTTTTTTCATGAGAGGAAGATGATGGTCTGACTATATGATTCTTTCCAAGGAGAGAGGATCTTGGTATGATAAATATACTTTTTCTTTTCTTCTCCATATACCTCAACTTTCTCTTTCCAATCTGACGCCCTGTGGTCACAGGACCAGGGATGTAACTACAAGTGCCAGAAACAGGGATGATTCCTAGGCAAGAAATTGTAACTATAGTTTACACATTTATGTCAGAATTGCTAAAGGCCTGGCAGGGCAGGTAGTGCCTTCATTCTATTTGACAAAATCAAGGTTAACACTTGAAAGTAGCTATTGGCTGGTGGTAAAAAAAAAAATAGCCCAGTAGTTATGCAGCTAAGTAATTCTACCCTATATGAATAGAAATGAACTGAAGGGGAGGCACTTACTACACTAGTATGTTGCCTGAAATCTAGAACAGCACAGTTGCTAAATCTAAAGTTCCTTCCAAATGTGGAAAAGTTTAGGTATAAATAAATGGAGAGAAGGAAGAACAGTAGTTCAGGGTAAAGGAATGAATCAATGGGCTATGCAAACAAAGGAAATCTAATATCATATTACAATTTCAACAGAGGCTCAGAGTAAGGGAATACTACTATCTTTTAGCTCAATTGTGGGCTTCCCTGGTGGCTCAGAAGGTAAAGAATCCGCCTGCAATGCGGGACAGCTGAGTTCAATACCTGGGTTGCAAAGATCCCCGGAGAAGGTAACTCACTCCAGTATTCTAGCCTGGAGAATTCCATGGACAGAGGAGCCTGGCAGGCTACAGACCATGGGGTCACAAAGAGTCGGACTCAACTGAGCAACTTTCACTTTAGCTCAATTACACCAGATGCTTGAAAAGATGAAACCATGTATTGCTGAGACTACTTGTGCCTTTGGGACTTGACAAGATCAAATGGAAGCACACAAATCTGAGTGGTCTCACCCTTGAAGACATTTTCATATGATAGGATGATGGACTAGACTAATTAATGACTGAATGTGACTCTAGTGATGTACCAGTATCTTTCAACTTATATGATGCTTTTGCTATAAGAGATTAGTGAGGGTGACAAAATATACATTTGGTCTTTGTCCCAGGTTCCTGGTATGAAGTTCCTAGTTCAGTTGAGTTAAGTCACTCAGTCATGTCTGTCTCTTTGGGACCCCTGGACTGCAGCACACCAGGCCTCCCTGTCCATCACCAACTCCCAGAGTTTACTCAAACTCATGTCCATTGAGTCGATGGTGCCATCCAACCATCTCATCCTCTGTTGTCCCCTTCTCCTCCTGCCTTCAATCTTTACCAGCATCAGGGTCTTTTCAAATGAGTCAGTTCTTCCCATCAGGTGGCCAAAGTATTGGAATTTCAGCTTCAGCATCAGTCCTTCTAATAAATATTCAGGACTGATTTCCTTTAGGATGGGTTGGTTGGATCTCCTAGCTGTCCAAGGGACTCTCAAGAGCCTTCTCCAGCACCACAGTTCAAAAGCATCAATTCTTCCGTGCTCAGCTTTCTTTATAGTCCAACTATCACATCCGTACATGACTACTGGAAAACCACAGCTTTGACTAGATGGACCTTTGTTGGCAAAGTAACGTCTCTGTTTTTTAGTAGGCAGTCTAGGTTAGTCATAACTTTTCTTTCAAGGAGCAAGCGTCTTTTAATGTCATGGCTGCAGTCACCATCTGCAGTGATTTTGGAGCCCCCCCAAATAAATTCTCTCACTGTTTCCATTGTTTCCCCATCTATTTGAAGTTCCTAAAACCCTTGGAATTCCCTGAGTGATAAGAATGTCTTTTGTTATTCATAATAAGCCCCTTTCAATAACACCTGAGTTTATGCTACTGAAGTAACTTAGGTTGCAGCCCCTAAATAGCCTAAGGATGGGTTGGTCACCAGAAACACCAAGTGATTAGAGGACTGGAACTTTCAATGTCACCCACCAACCTCCAGGAAGGGAACTGGAGATTGAGCTCTACAATACTTTTGAACTGTACGATTCAGAGAGTGTCTGGTGATGACATCAAGCTGTTGAGAGGGTGGTTTGCCTAGGGAGGGCATGGAAGCTTTGCACTCCCCACCACATAACTTGCCCTATGTACCTCTTCCATTTGGCTATTCCTGAGTTGTGTTCTTTATGATAAACCAGTAATAGTATGTAAAGTGTTTTCCTAAGTTCTGTGAGTCATTCTAGCAAAGGATCAAACCTGAAGGGAGGGTGGTGTGGGAAATCCTAAATTTGTAGTCAAGTTGGACAGAAGGGCAGGTAACCTGGGGACCTGGAACTTTCAACTGAAGTCTGAGTGAGGGCAGTCTTGTGGGACTGAGTTCTATGAGTTCTGTGATAATTCTAGAAATTAGCATAAAAATTGAATTGAATTGTTGGATGACTAGTTGGTACCTAGAGAACTAGTGGAAAACATCCTAGACAAACTTTCTATCATGAACATGTATTACTTTAATAACAGAAAAGAGTAAAATAAACATGTTATTTTTAAAAATGAAATATGAAAAGACAACCAACAGAATGGGAAAAGTATTTGCAAAGTGACCAACGAGAGATTAATCTCCAATATATACAAACAGCTCATGCAGCTCAATATCAAAAAAGCAATTAATTCAATCAAAATAAGGGCTAAAGATCTAAGTAGACATTTCTCCAAAGAAGACATACAGGTGACCAAAAAAGCACATGAAGAGATGCTCAACATCACTGATTATTAGAGAAACGCAAATCAAAACTACAATAAGGTACCACCTCACACTGGTCAGAATGGCCATCATTAAAAAACCTACAAACAATAAATGCTAGAGAGGGTGTGGAAAAAAGGGATACCTCTTACGCTATTGGTGGGAATATAAATAGGTACAGTCACTATAAAAAAGACTATGGAAGTTCCTCAAAAAAACAAAAAATATAGCTACTATATGATATAGCAATCTCATTCCCAGGCATATACTCAGAGAAAACCATAAATTATAAAGATACACGAAACCCAAAGTTCATTGCAGCACTATTTATAATAGTTAGGACATGGAAGCAAGCTAAATGACCATCACAGATGAATGAATAAAGAAGATATGGTGCATATATACAATGGAATATTACTCAGCCATAAAAAGGAATGAAATAATGCCATTTGCAACAACATGGATGGACCTGGAGATTGTCATACTGAGTGAAATAAGTCAGATAGAAAGACAAATATCATATGATATCACTTATATGTGAAATCTTAAAAATGTTACAAATGAATTTATTTACAAATCAGAAACAGAGTCACAAACATAGAAAACAAACTTATGGTTACTGAGGGGAAAGAGGGGAGGGATAAATTGGGAGATTGAGATTTACATATGCACACTACTAGATATAAAATAGATAACTAATAAGAACGTACTGTTAGCACAGGGAACTCTACTAAATACTCTGCAATGACTTATATGGGAAAAGAATCTAAAAGAGCAAATATATATTTATATTTAACTGATTCACTTTGCTGTACAGTAGAAACTAACACAACATTGTAAATTAACTATACCCCAATAAAAGTAGTTTTTTTTCTTTTAATTTATTTTAATTGGAGGCTAATTACTTTACAATATTGTGGTGGTTTTTGCCATACATTCACATGAGTCAGCCATGGGTGTACATGTGTTCCCCATCCTGACCCTCCCTCCCACCTCCCTCCCCATCCCATCCCTCAGGGTCATCCCAGTGCACCAGCCCTGAGCACCCTGTCTCATGCATCAAATCTGGTGATCTATTTCACACATAATATACATGTTTCAATGCTATTCTCTCAAATCATCCCAGCCTCGCCTTCTCCCACAGAGTCCAAAAGTCTGTTCTTTACATCTGTGTCTCTTTTGCTGTTATACCCCAATAAAAGTAATTTTAAAAAATTTAAAAATGAAGTTATTATAGCTTGAACACTGAATAAACACCTTAACTTCTCAAAATCTTCTGAATCCTACTGCAAATTATTAAATGCAAATATTTGTAAAGTGAATAAAACTGAATTCCTCCCAATTCAATCCACACATATAAGTTTTCTTGATTTCTTCTCCATACTGAGCCTCAACCATTTCTTTAGTTCTGGTCTGTACACTATGGCTCACCTCCTATGTCTTCATCCTCATTGGCTGGGCCTTCTGTACCATCCACATTTTCTGTTTCATGAGCTTTGGTTAAATCGTAGTCATTCAAAAGCTCTGAACCTTCTAGGAGATAAAAAGAATTTTAACTATGAAGTAACTTTAAAGGATTTTTATAAACCTGTATTAAGTAAGCCTCCCATTTCAGCTTTATCCAATCCCTAAGTGATAGACAATATCCTTTCACAAACACCCAAGCAAGATATATGTGAAATTTTAGAAATATGCCCAAGGTTTATTTGCCTTTCAATTAGACATCATTTTCTTGAACAGTTCTTTCACTTTAAATTCCACTCAAGTTCCTTCTGGATAGAAATCCTCTCTTCTTTGGTGTATTTCAGGACATTGAGTAAGATGTTAAGACTAAGAATATTAACATATAGTGATGAGAAATATTGAGCCTGAGACTACTGGCAAAGCTCAATTTGGGAAAGATGCTTTCCTGAGAGGAAGCCTATAAGCTTCTGTATACCAAATTGTATTTTCCCTTTCTGTTCACATTATAAATATAATTTTATGGAGAGCATATTGGCCCCCAAATTCTTTTATTTCTTCAAACATTTACTAAATGTTGACAAGGCTACAGATATGAATAGGTCATAATTCCTGTATTCAAAGAGCTGGTAACTTACAGATGTAGATAAAACAAACCCACAAATACAATGCAAGATTCAGACAAGAGATAAGTCTAAAATGTAGACTCGGACAAGAGATTAAGGGAAATACAAAGTGCTATGGGAGTTCCTAAGTAAAAGGCAGTAGATATGATAAAAGCATGGTTAAATAAACAACAAACTTGCTAATAATTAAGTTTAACAAAAACACAATTTTTTGCAATAAATATCGATAATAACAGAAGTAAGGAAGAAGGCATGACATAGCTGGAATTTTTTCACATATAAGCACAGTAGTTTAATAAAAAAAATGATAACAAAAGAAATGAACAGAAAAGACCCACTTGCCATCAAACTCCTTCCTAATATTAAAAAAAAATTTGCTGAGAACCTACTATATGCAACAAATAGTCAAAAAACACTGAATCCTGCAGCACTAAGAAGGCGTTGAAATAGGAGAGGAGATGGAAACTCTGCAGTGGCTTGCTTTCTGCTCCAAGCATGACTGAACATGTGGAACAGGACATTTTACTGGAATACAGGAGCAAAATGGAAACATATCACACAAGATACAGGACTAAGAGGTCGTGAAAATGTAGTCGTCATGGATTCAGGCAAAGTTTTTCATTTCTGCATATCATATACTCTTAGACACTAATATACTGCTCTAAACAATAGTTTTCTTTTCTCAAGACTGAAATGATAGATATACAGTGCACGTCTGAACAACTGATATGAGGAACATGTTCAATTAAAACATAAGGTTACAAACTTGGAGTAAAATAAAGACACCTGTGTGATAAATTTTGTAATATAGTAAAAGCTTTGATTCAAACAAAGTGAGTATACCATTAGAGAAAACACAATTTATTTTTAGGAAATAGATTATTTTAAGTTTTTATAGTTTATTATGGACTAAGGGTCAGCAAATCATGGCCTAAGGCCAAATCTAGCCATGGCCTGTTTTTATCAATATATAGACCCAGGAGGTAGGAATGGTTTTACAGTTTTAAAGATTGTAAAAAATATAAAGAAGAATACACAACAGAGACTATATACGGCCCACAAATAAATAAAATATTTATTCTCCGGCTCTTTACAAAAAAAGTTTGCTGACCACTCTTGCTGAATGAAAAGCACAAATTTTATAAGCTGTGATATTATTCAACAAAAGCTGTCTTAATTCAAATGAGTCAGCTGAAAAAAAATTTTAAAGAAAATAAAAAAAACAGTGAAAAAATAAAAAAATATTGAGTGGGGTGGTTTGGCACTGTGATGTCAAATAATTATATGATCTAAACGGATGCATTATTTTTTTGTCAGGAAGACACAACTTCATCTTTTCCACAACACATTTCCATAGCATTTTTATTGCAATCAGAATATTCCTCTTCATTTGAATTATTCAGTAAAGGTACATTTTTAGAGAGGAAAGACCTGATGTTGTTACCTGTGGGCACAGACTGCTCTTGAGTGCTCTTCAGTTCCACATTTGGTTTTATATCTGAAACAAAAAGGATTATAAATATTAGCTTTTTAGAGTAAATTTTTTTCAGATCTGAGCATTCTAAATTTAATAAGGATACCACTTTGGAAGACTTAGTTGCTGATTTCCTCTTCAGAGCAGGACTATTCTCTACATCCTTCCTAAAAAGTATCTCAAGGAGAATAAAAGAATCCATGCAGAAATTATATTTTAAAGAGATTAAGAGGAAAAAATTACTATTTTGCATTTATTCTGGTTCTTTTATTTTTTCATAAAGACCTGAGTTCCTATCTGGTATTGTCTTGCTTCAGTCTAAAGATCTTTCTTCAGCACATCTACTAATGCAACTGTATGAATGACTTTTCTCAACTTTCCATTTATTTGGAAATATCTTTATTTTGCCTTAAATTTTAAAGGATATTTTTACTTGACATAGAATTATGGGTTGACAGTTTTCTTCTGTTACTTTAAGGATGGCATTCCACTATCTTCTTATCCTCTATTGCTTTTGATGAGAAGAATATTTTCAATCATTGTTTTCCTTTATATATTCCTTTTCTATGAATGCTTTCGATTTTCTCCTTAGTCTTTAGCAGTTTAACTGCTATATGCCTAGGTGTGATTTTATCTGCATTTATCTCACATGGGTCCACTGAACTCCTTATCTGTAACATTGTGTTTTTCACCAAACCTGATAATTTTTCAGCTATTATTTCTTCAAATTCCTTTTCTCTCCATTCTTTTGCCCTTTTTCTTCAAGGACTTCATCTACATGCGTGTTAGATTTTTTCATATTCCTACATTTTCTTGAGGTCCTGTTCTTTTCCCCTTAAAGTTCTTTTCTCTGTTGCTCAGATTGAATACTTTCATTAATGAAACTTCATTATCCTTTCTTCTGTCATCTTAATGTGCTATCAAGCCTATCCAGTGAGTTTTATATTTCAGATACTGTAATTTTTAGTTCTAGAATTCTATTTTGATCTTTTTTATAGTCTCTCTCTAGAGTAGGAAATGGCAACCCACTCCAGTACTCTTGCCTGGAGAATCCCATGGACAGAGAAGCCTTGTGGGCTACAGTCCATGGGGTCGCAAAAAGTTGGACACGATTGCCTGACTGAGCACACTACACAGTCTCTCTGCTAGATTTCCTATTTGTTAATTCATTACAAGCACATTTTCCTTTGCATCTGAGCATAATTATTACACTTGTTTAAGAACCTTGTCCTCCAATTCTAATATCTATATCATTTTGGGGTTAGTCACCTATGACTTCCTTTTCTCTTGAGTATGTGACACATTTTCCTGCTTATTCAAATAACCTAAGAATTCTGGATTGTACCCTGAAAATTATAAAGATATGTTACAGAATTTCTGGAGTCTGTTATGTTCCTTTGAAGGATATAGGAGATTTTCTTTATTTTACTTTTTAAAGCATGTAGTTAAACTCATATTCTGTTTCATTTGTGGTGGGAAGCATCTAGGGTAATCAGTTGTCCCAGTATACCAGGGATTGAAGGTTTTCCAAGACTACAGAACTTTCACAGCCTCAGGAAAACTGGCACAAGTTGGTCACTCTTGCAGAAGTGTAAATCTCTGTTCAGTTACTTTCACCTCAGATGGACTGCGAAGGGTGTGACCCATACAAGTATAGTTCAAGGATTAGCTAAAGATTTGGTCCAGCTAGAGCATTTATACACAAAAGGCCCTCTCTACCCTCTCCACTCTAGGATTTCCCCATTTGTTTCCTGTGATTGTTTGTGATTTCTATGTTTTTTAAACCAGTAAAACTGTGGATTATCTATTCAAGTTTTGGTCACTCAGATGCTAAAACTGGGACCTGCCTTTGAGCAAAACAGCCTTAAAGACAGGTTGGTTTTGATTATTTTCCAATGCCTGCAGGTAATAGATTTTTCATATTTTGTCCAGAACTATAATTGTTCTCTGCTGGAAGGTTGGTTCAACAGGACCAACCTCCTCTACTACTAGAACTCTCCATTTTTTGGTTGTTCTTCATTTCAACGGTCATTTGGGATCATATACCCATAACTGCTCCAGATACCACTGATTTCAAATAATCTATATTTCAGACGTATTTCAATTTTTGTTTTGAAAAATACAGTCACCGCACTTACATTCTATCCTAATATTAAAAGTTTAACACACCACCCACTAGATGTTAGCAGCAAAGCCTAAGTGCAGGAAGAATACAAATATTTTTAAAATAAGCAAGCATTAGTCAGTCAGTCAGTCATGGCCGACTCTTTACGACCCCATGGACTGTAGCTCACTAGGCTCCTGTGTTCATGGAATTCTTCAGGCAAGAATACTGGAGTGGGTTGCTTTCCTACTCGAGGGGATCTTCCTAGCCAGGGATTGAACCCAGGTCTCTTGCACTGCAGACGGATTCTTTACCATCTGAGCCACCAGGGAAGCCTTTTGTAAAATAAGCAAAGGGGCAGCCTAATAGTAGTGTTAAAACCCAAGATGGGTGAAAGAAACGTCCATACAACAAATAGGGACAGGCCAGGGTAGGCTGTTGGAGACCAACCAGTATGAAAAGTGTGCCTGTGTGGGGTGCACATTTAGCATGAGATGAGGAGGGATTCTACATGAAGAGCAGACAGATTGGCAAGTCAGAGCCTAAGCAGGATGAGAAGGGCAGGAGAATTACCTGGGCTGGAGTGATGAAGAAAGTATCCAAGTAAGGGATGACCTAGCATGAGGAGTCAGAGCCTGAGCATAGAAAAGAGGCCATCTATGCCTGGGGGTGCTCTCATTTCAGGGAGTAGACAGGGTGAGCAAGGCACCCACATAGGGACAGTGGGGGCGCCAAAGAGCCCAAATGCAGTGAGGAGTTTCTCTGGGAGTACCCAAGACAAAGTGTCAGAACTTGCCCGGGATGAAGAGGGCATCCACACATTAAGGGCAGCTCTGCTTAGTTGCTCAGTTGTGTCTGACTCTTTGCGACCCCACGGACTGCAGCCCACCAGGCTCTTCTGCCCATGGGGATTCTCCAGGCAAGAATACTGGAGTGGACTGCCATGCCCTCCTCCAGGGGATCTTTCAAACCCAGGTCTCCTGCATTGCAGGAGGATTCTTTACCATATGAGCCACCAGGGAAGCCCAAGAATACTGGAATGGTTAGCCTATCCCTTCGTCAGGGGATCTTTCTGACCCAGGAATCGAACCGGGTTTCCTGCATTGCAGGTAGATGTTTTTACCAGTTGAGCTATCTGGGAAGCCCGTCAGACCCCAATAGTTAAAAAGGGTATCCACGTAGATCAGTGCTTGCAGTACAGGATGTCAGAAACCAAATGAGGCAAGGTAAGAATCTTCACTGAAGAGGAAATGGCAGTGGCAGTGAATGACTGTTTATACAAAGGAGGATTGATCAAGTAGGGAAAATATAATGAGGATCATGAGACCCAGGTTTTTCTCTGTCAGAGAAGGGAGTTATAAATATGGAAACCTGTGGTCCTATATTGGAAATGGAAGTACTGGCAGGAACACATGGCTTCTACTATATATAAATTGATACAAAATATAGATGGAAACGTGTGTATATGTATGGTATAACACACATGGTCTCTAGCTCTGTCCACTGAGAGCCCCTGGGAGCAGAGACACCACAACAGCTTTCAGAATACGGATATTAACTTCTAAGTATCATTCTCAACTCATAGAAACCATATTCCATGGAGAAATGGCTGACTCCAGCACTGGGGGAGGGAAAGTACAGATGAGTCTGAAACATTTTGCTGTGTCAGAAAGCAAGGAAGTGCTCACAGAAACAAGAGCATATATTAAAAGGATATGGAAATTATATTGAAGGGGTTCCCACTGGCCAAATCTGAGACAAGGGAGCATCAAAATTATAATGATAGTATTGGATTATAACCTATTAAAAAAACATAAATTCATGAGTCCATATTGACATTAATAAGTAGTTGATAAATTTAAAGTCCAGTAACAAATGAAAATTTTACATAGTTTCAAAATGCTTCTTCTCAAAATATTATTACAAAGATGAAAAGAGAAACTATATAGTGAAGAACCTGTAGACAACCACTGTACTGAGTAAAGTGATCATTATTGGTAATGGGACAAATGAAAACTATGTGTCCACTGATAATGAAAAGAATACAGCTTCACTTCTGTGATATACCTGCCAGACATGCACAATCTAAATCTAACCATGAGAAAACTAACTCTAACTGAGGGACAATTTACAAAATAACTGGCTTGTAATTCTCAAAAGTGTCAAAGTCATGACTGACTGAGGAACTATTCCAGACTGAAGAACAGGGAAGAGATGTGACAACTAAATGCATATGTGATTCTGAGCTGAATTCTCCTGAGGTGAAGGGCATTATAGAAGCTACTGGAGAAATCTGAGTGGGGTTGGAGGATTAAATTGTAGTAATGCATCAATGTTAATTTCCTGATTTTGATAGTTATTTCCTGGTTATGTCGGAGAGGGTAGAACACACACTAAAGTAGTCAAGGGTGGATAGGGCTTTATGTCAGCAACTTAATCTCAAAATTTCCGGAAAAAAAAAAATAATTTTTTGTACTGTATTGCAACTTTTCTGTAAGTTTGATAGTGGGAGTTTTTTTAAAGCTTTTTTTTTTTTCTTCTTCAGCTAACTGTGAAACTTTTAACTGCACACTAAAGGGATTCTGAACAAAAAAAAAGAAAGAAAAGTAGCTCAAACGTTTCACACGAACAATCTTCATGTGAAAACACCTTTTAGTTATTACAGAGCAAGATGGCTTTTGATTTGGTGACCTAAAGAAAAAAGGTCCTAGTCCCCTGAGCCTTTTAAACTCTCTGACAGTGACATTTAAATAGCTCTCAATATTTTTTTCAAGCAGCCTTTGTGTGGTGTAAACAACACCAGAAGGAACTGAGTACAGTTTCCAAGAAAAAAAGGAGATTTGACTATCTGAGTATTCAAAATTTGAAGGAGACATTTAAACCATCTAAGACTTCCCTGGAAGTCCAGTGGTTAAGGCTCACGTTTCCACTGCAGGGGACACAGGTTCAATCCCTGGTCAGGGAACTAAGATCCCACATGCTGTGGCCCAGCCAAAAAGAAAAAAGAAAACCATCTATAATCAGGCTACATGGATGTTCTTAGGTGCTAAAAAATACTTAAAATACAGGAACAAAGCAGACTGAAGTGTATTTTCCCTTCTTGAATGTAAACATCTTTATAAAAATGTGAAGTCTAGTAGTGAATAGATGATAAAGGAATTCCCATCTGAAGACCAGAAACCTATTAAATATTTATAAGTGCAGCAAAAGTTTTACAGTTTTTAATGGATAATTTTGTAGTTCCTTCATACTTCAGTCCAAAAAAGACTTCCAAAAATTTCCATGGTGGGGTCCACTTGGGTATTTTTAATGTGTTGGCAGTCAATATAGTTTTAAACTATTTTTTAAAAAAAAAGTGCTCTAGAAAGCTAAGAAGGAAAGGTCCCTATACTTCTTTTGACAAAAGTATTAATTCCCTTTACTGATATTAATATATATGGTGCAAATGATGGAAGAATTCCAAAGTGGATTAATTCTGTTGAAATATAATTCCTGTCAATTTTCTACATCTCTCCTATCATTTGAATTGGGTAAAGCATGTTCCTGCCTCAGGACTTTTGCTTTTACTCTTCCCTCTGACCAAAATGCTCTTCCCTCAGATAGCTACCTGCCCTACCTCCTTTCTTCATTCAGGTGTGTGCTCAAAAGTCACCTTATCAAACCAGCTTTACCTAACTACTCTATAATAAGATGTCACCCTTCATTGTCACTTTTTTCTCTTACTTTACAAAATTTTCTTCATACAATTTCTTCATTTTCACCACCTGATGTATATTTTTTCATTTTTTAAAAAGTATTTATTCATTTGGCCATGCCAGCTCTTAGTTGTGACATGCAGAACCTTTGATCTTCATTGCAGCATGCAGGATCTTTAGTTGTGACATGTGAACTCTCAGTTGTGGCAGGTAGGATCTAGTTCCCTGACCAGGGATTGAACCCAGGCCCCCTGCATTGGGAGCACAGAATCTTAGCTACTGGACCACCAGGGAAGTCCCTATTTGTTCACTTTTAAAATGTCTCCTCCCCACCCCACCAGAATGTAAACTTAATGAAAGCATGGATGTTGGCTGTAATTTTTATTGCTTTTTGCTATATTTTCAGCTCTCAAAATAGTACCCATTGTGACAGTCACTCAATAAATATTTGTTAAATTAATACATGAACTTTTACATGTCTATCTTTGCTACTTATAAATACTCTAGGTCAAGGTTCTACAAACTACAGCTTATCGCCTGTTTTTGTATGACTTGTGAACTAAGAATGAGTTTTACATTTTTTAACGGTTGAAAAAAATCAGAAAGATGCATTTCATGCAACTTGAAAATTGTGTAGAATTCTAACATCAGTGTTCATAAATAAAGTTTTATTGGAGCACAGCCAAATCCATGTTGTCTACGGCTGCTTCTGTATTCCAAGAGTAGAGTTGAGTACTTGCAACAGAGACTATATGACTTGCAAAGCCAAAAACATTCACTATCTGGTAACCTTTTAGAAAAAGTTTGCCAAGACCTGGTCAAATATACTATTAATACTAACACTAATACTGCACTGTCCAATACAGTAGCCACTAGCTACATGTGCCAATTTTAGTTTAAGTTAATTAAAGTTAAAAATTTAGTTTCTCAGATACCCAACCACATTTCAAGTACTCAACAGAACATGTAACTAAGGGTCTTTCATATTGGAGAACATAGACAAAGAATATTTCCATCCCCGTAGAAAGTGTTACTGAAGAGCACAGTTGTAGAATTTAGAATATCTCATTGCCGCTTGGGATACCAGTCACTGCAAAGTTGTTTATTTAAAGCAAACATTAAAACTTTGGGTCATGAAAGAAACCATGTGTACAAATTAAATCAATGAAAATTCTAAAGAAATTATACTAGGAAACAGCTTAACAATGATCATATTCTATCAATGTTTTCTAAACTCCTGCAATTGGAATTTCAGGGGAAAGCACTTCCTACTAATTCAGTAATCAAAAAGGTAAAGGATATAGACAGCACTTTCATACAAAGAACTTTATAAACGTCACTGATTAAAAAAATTAACGTGACTCTTCAAAGGGTTAAAAAAGAAAACCCACAGGATGCCAAACATCCAGATAAAATATTTCTAAACGTACCTATATGGGGCTTCCCAGGTGGCACAGTGGAAAAACAATCTGCCTGTAAATTCAGGGGACATAGGTTTAATCCCTGGCCTGGGGAGATTCCACATTCTGTGGAGCAACTAAGTCCATGTGGCACAACTACTGAACCCACACCCTAGGGCCCATGAGCCACTACTGAGCTTGTGCTCCGCAACAAGAGAAGCCACCACAATGAGAAGCCCACGCACCACAACCAAGAGTAGTCCCCCACTCACCATAAGTAGAGATAGCTGAGCAAAAGCAACAGAGACCCAGTGCAACCAAATATAAAGTACTTATATATGTGCATACAAAATAAACTCAGCATGTACATTAGAATTTTTGTATCATTAGATAAAATCATTTTCCTTACCTCATTTAGAAGCCAAAATTACCATCCCTACTTAACACTCTTTGATATCAATTTCCCCCCTGCTCTTGCCATAACTAAATAATCTCCTGATATATTTTTTAATTAAATAATTACTGTTTTCCATTGACACTGGTGTTGTACTATGTTTTCCAATGACATTTTACCTCTTAAACAATAAATCTTATGGACAGATTCTTAGAAAAGTTCAATCTTCCAAGACTGGACCAGGAATAAATAGAAATTATGAACAACCCAATTACAAGCACTGAAATTGAAGCTGTGATCAAAAATCTCCCAAAAAACAAAAGCCCAGGACCAGATGGCTTCACAGGAGAATTCTACCAAACATTTAGAGAAGAGCTAATGCCTATCCTTCTAAAACTCTTAAAAAATTGCAGAGAAAGGAACACTTCCAAACTCATTCTATAAGGCCACCATCACCCTGATACCAAAACCAGACAAAGACAACATAAACAATAAATCTTATAAAAGATACATAGCTTCTGTAACTGATAGAGTTCACAAATATATTGGACTGTTAAAGGTTATTTCTTTTGTAGTTTTCCAAGCACTCTACAAATTCAAAGCTTTATTAGCAATCTCAAATTGTTTTCTACCAGAATTGAAAACAAGCCTCATCATATGCTTGCTGAGAGATGACAATTTCAAATTTGTTTTTACTCCTTCAGATTCTCTCTTTGACAAAGATGCTGTTTAAAAAATTTCATGAGTTAGAATTTTTATTAAATACACCAAGATTTTTCTCTGAGATTCTAGCATTTTATGTGCTACAAAATGAAAAGGGGTAGATTACAAATAAAATTTAAAGTTGAAAATGATAAGGATCTGGTTGAGATTTCATCAAAATTCACACGTGAATAATATGTTATCTATGAACAAAATCAAATATTTACATTAGTAACAAAAGAGGCAACCATATTTTTCATTTGAATGATTATAAACTTGTTTCCAGTTTGTTACTTTAAGTAATTATCATTCAGTAAAGGATATCCACTAATAAACATGGAACTCTGCTCAATGTTATGTGGCAACCTGGTTGGGAGGGGACTTTGTGGGAGAATGGATACATGCATATGTATGGCTGAGTCCCTCCAATGTTCTCTTGAAACCATCACAACACTGTTAACTGGCTATGCGCCAATACAAAATAAAAGTTAAAAAAAAAAGAATACCAGCTAATATAATTCTATTCTTAATTTCAGAGATCAGATTTCCACTTGCTGGTCTGTCTTTCCAGCATAGGTAGAAGTTAGAGGAGAGCAAAACGTCAGTCTCAGAAAGAGCCCCGCACTGAGTCTGCCAGCTCTCCTCAGCACTGGTGCCTGACAGCAGCCAGAAAGTTGTCTTTCAGTGTCAGCATTTCCCTTTACCTTCGTAACAATAAACTGATTTCTCTATCCCCATACCTCTTTCTTAACTTTAAAATGTCCACTTTTACTTTTTAACAAAAAGCTTTGGAAACTGAGTCATGGACTACAAAATGATCCTTATAAAATGAAATTAGAAACGTTGGAATTGAAGTAGATACCTTACCTACCTTATCTCTTCTTTCCCTGCCACTTGATATTTAAATTTTCTCCAATATCCAGCTATTTGGATTATGAAGTCTCTGCTTAGACACTTCCAAGAATACAGAAGTTATACTTTTCCTTTTCAGAAAAATTCTAATGGTTTAAAAAGTTCCTCCTTAAATACAGTGGAACTCAAAATTTCCTGAACTGTCCATTTCAGGTCCTAGTTCAGCTTTCTGGGAACATCCAGAACAAATTATTATACAAGTGCTACCACTCAGTTCCCTAGCCACGGTGAGAGCTTTCTTCTGAACCTGGTTTTGTCTGCCTATGGTCCTCCAAATATGTGGCATCAAGCACTAAGCCAAGGAGTGCAAATGAGACTTCATATTATCTCACAGCATCTCTGGAAAATAAACAGGTGCAATGGCATTTATTATTCTTCCCATTTTACAAACAAAATTTAAGACAAAAGAATGACAAAAAATATTAAGTCATGTAATTGTCCAAACAATGTCAGTGGCACATTATGAAGAGAAGCAGGATTCCTCTCTTGAGTTTCAACCTTTGTTTCAAAGAATTTAAATAATGTTTTAAGGTGCTTTCCTATATAGATTATAAATATTGGAAGAAGGCCAGAACTAGAAGACATTTTAGACCCAATTAATTTCAAATACCTCAAGTGAGAGGAAAAGAAGATATTAAAGGCGGGTGGCATACCTTAAAATGAGAATAGTCTCTCCAGTCATGAAACCCTACCTTTCCTTCCTCTCTGGACCAAGGTAAAGGTTAAGAGACATCAAGAATATTTCTCTAAGAACATCAGATCAATACAGCCCACGTTACCCTCTTTTTTTAAACAAAATATTCCATTTTCCCTAGATTAAATGTGAAGAAATTATAGACTGCAGGGCACAGGTCCTAAACAGCAAATTCAATATCTAGTGTTATTTTCCTTGAAAGGTCAGTTACTCTAAAGCTGTAGAAAAATATACTTATATTTTACCATGGATATCAGGTGCCAATAAACACGCAGAGAGAAAAGGAAGAATGAGCATTTCATGTCATTGATACTTTTAAAAATTGTCTGTGCTAAAATGATTGAATCCAACATATTGCAAGTAAGATTTTCATTTTGTAACTGTAAAATGCCTAGTTGGTTATAAAATAACTGAAGTTAAAAACAGAATATCAATTGAAGATGGGTGACAGACTTAAATGTGAAAGCTTCTAGAGAAAACTATAGGAGAATATTTTCATGGCCTTGGATAGGCAAAGACTTCTTAAGCAGGACATAAGGTTCCATTAATCCCAAAAGGAAAAAAAAATGATAATTTAGTCTTCATTAAAATTAAGAATTCTGTTTACCATAGATGAAGAAAATAAATAAGCAAGTTACGGACCCAGAGAAAATATTTGCAATACACATCTGATGAAGTTCATGCTTCTAAATTTTAAATGCCTACAAAATCAATAAGAAAAATATAAACAATCCAATTTTTTTAAAATGTACAGAAGACTTTTAGCACTTCAAGAAAAAGAATATGCAAATAGCCAATAAACATACAAAAAGGTACTCAACATCATTATTCATCAGGAAAATACAAATTAAAACCACAATGAAACACCGCTACACACCCAACAGAATAGCTAAAATTTAAAAGACTGACAACAGCAAGTGTTGACAAGATGTGGAACAACTGGGGATGACCAGTGAGAGGGTAACAAGTCCAACCACTTCAGAAACTGTTTGGCAGTATGCACCAGAACTAAGAACACACCCACACTATGACCTAGAAATGCTAGTCCTAGATATATATCCAAGAGAAATGAATGTATATGTCCACCAAAAGACATGTACAAGAATATACACCATATAGATAAACAATGGAAACAAATCAAATGTCCATCAACAGTACAATGAATAAACAAGTTGTATATTCATACTACTCAGTAATAGAAAAGAATGAACTATTAATAAATGTAACAATATGGATGAATCTCAAAGGTATGTTGAGTAAAAGAAACCAGATACCCAAAAAGTACCTACTGTATGATTTATGCAAAATTCAAGAACAAGAAAACTGATCTGTGGTTACAGAAGTCTGAACAGTGCTTTACTTGGCATGCATGCTCAGTCACTTCAGTCATGTCCGACATTTTGCAATCCTACAAACTGTAGCCCATCAGGCTCCTCTGTCCATGGAGAATCTCCAGGCAAAAATACTGAACTGGGTTGCCACGCCCTCCTTCAGGGGATCTTTCTAACCCAGAGATTAAACCCACCTCACTTATGTCTCCTGCATTGGCAGGAGGGTTCTTTACCACTAGTGCCACCTGAGAAACCCTTTTTACTTGGTGTAAAGGGAGGTTTTGTAAATGGACACAGAGGTAATCTTCTGGAGTGATGCAAATGTCCTGTATCTTTTTCTAAATTTTATTTTACTGAAGTATAATTGATTTAAATGCTATGTTTCTGGTATAAAATGTTTCCTATCTTGACTTTGAAGGAATGCATATAGATAAAAATTAATCAACCTGTATATGTAAGAAACGTATACCTCACTGTATAAATTATTCCTTAATTAAAAATAAATCTATTGAACACAATCATTTTCAAATATCTAAAATACCAAAGGAGTTCCTGGATGTCCAGTGGTTAGGATTTGGCACTGTCACTGTTGAGATTCTGGGTTCAATCCCTGGTCAGAAAACTAAGATCCTACAAGCCACACAGTTCAGCCAAAAGAGAGCCCAAACCTTAAAAATGCAATTATAGCAGTATCTTCTCTCTTTTAAAAAATGTTTGAATTTGGGGAGATTTTCATGACTTTTCTATAGTCTTTATGGACTGTATCTATACCAACCATCCTCTGAATGGGCACCATGTAAAAATTCTTATGGTGAGGAAATTTATTTACATGTTATGTACCACCTAAATATGAAGATATTTTCAGTGATAGCTAATTCTCCAATCAAATTTTCCTGAGGATTGAGATTTCAAGATTTGTTTTAGTTTTGATCTTTGATTTTTTTTCTTTTTTCACTAAGCTTAGGCTACAGATAATTTGTGTCATTCATCTTTGGAAAACAAAAACAAGCAAACAAAATCTCTTGATCCATATCTATGCTTCTCTCCAGCAATAGTCCCACTTATTTCTCTGCTTCACTTCCCAGCTAAACTTCTGGAGACTATGACCTGTATCCAGTGATTCTACTTCTAGTCCCGTTCCTGCTTTAACCATCTCAGTCTGGTTTCCATCCCCACAACTCCACAAAAACCACTTCTGTTAAGGTCACTAGCAAGTTCTACATTGCCCCAAACCAGCCCACACTATTTGGCCCCACTTTACTTGATTTTCCAGCAACAGTGAACATAGCTGTTCACTCTCTCTCAATTCCGTTACACCACACTCTGTTGGTTTTTTTATTTGTCTCGCCATGCTGTTTCTCTTATGTTAGCCCCTCCCCCTCTACATGACCACCTAAATAGGATGCTTCTCAGGGCTTGATCCCGAGCCCTCTTCTCACAATAGGTGGCCCCAATCCCATGGCGCTTTCCCATGGCGCTAAAGATCATCTACATGCTGAGGATGATCAAATTTCTATCTCTAGCCAGACTTTTTATTCAGAGGAGGGGTGCACCAACCCTGCCCTGACCATTATTCTTCCTTTTAGCCTTTTAGTTTCTTGTATAACACTTCAAATAATTCAAATCTTTTCATTGGGGATTTATTTGTTTGGGAGCCCACCTTCTTCATCTGACTGTAAATTCCAAGCAGGCAAAAGCACTGTTGTCTTCTTCACCATTGTATTGCCAACATTTTGCATACAAGACACATAACAGTCAGTGAATAGTTTTTGAATGAAGAATGAATGAATAAAGATTTCTGACTTTTGAATTACATTGCTATTAATATAAATGCTATATTACAAGGTAAGTCAAAATCAAATGTTATAAAAACTTTCATTGCTCAGCTATCTTTTAAAACCAGCAAATAAACAATAAAAATACATTCTAAAACAACGGGAATACCAGACCACCTGATCTGCCTCTTGAGAAACCTGTATGCAGGTCAAGAAGCAACAGTTAGAACTGGACATGGAACAACAGACTGGTTCCAAATCGGGAAAGGAGTACATCAAGGCTGTATATTGTCACCCTGCTTATTTAACTTATATGCAGAGAACATCATGAGAAACGCTGGGCTGGAGGAAGCACAAGCTGGAATCAAGATTGCCAGGAGAAATATCAAAGACTTCAGATATGCAGATGACACCACCCTTATGGCAGAAAGTGAAGAAGAACTAAAGAGCCTCTTGATAAAGTGGAAGAGGAGAGTGAAAAAGTTGGCTTAAAGCTCAACATTCAGAAAACTAAGATCATGACATCTGGTCCCATCACTTCATGGCAAATAGATGGGGAAACAGTGGTTGACTTTATTTTTTGGGCTTCAAAATCACTGCAGATGGTGATTGCAGTCATGAAATTAAAAGACGCTTACTCCTTGGAAGGAAATTATGACCAACCTAAATAGCATATTAAAAAGCAGAAACATTACTTTGCCAACAAAGGTCCGTCTAGTCAAGGCTATGGTTTTTTCCAGTGGTCATGTATGGATGTGAGAGTTGGACTATAAAGAAAGCTGAGCATGGAAGAATTGATGCTTTTGAACTGTGGTGTTGGAGAAGACTCTTGAGAGTCCCTTGGACTGCAAGGAGATCCAACCAGTCCATCCTAAAGGAGATCAGTCCTGGGTGTTCATTGGAAGGACTGATGTTGAAGCTGAAACTCCAATACTTTGGCCACCTAATGCAAAGAGCTGACTCATTTGAATAAGACCATGATGTTGGGAAAGATTGAGGGCAGGAGAAGGGAATGACAGAGGATGAGATGGTTAGATGGTATCACCGACTCAATGGACATGGATTTCGGTGGACTCCGGGAGTTGGTGATAGACAGGGAGGCCTGGTGTGCTGCGGTTCATGGGGTCGCAAAGAGTCGACACAACTGAGTGACTGAACCGAACTGAACTGAACTGAAAGATATAAAGATGATCTATTATTAACCCAGTATGTGCTATGAAAGTGATGTTTCACTAATACTTTTCAAACTGTGGGCCATGTTTATCAGATTTTAGTCTGCACAAGAATGCCCTAGGAATCTCATTAAAATGCAGATTTTGATTCAGCATGTCTGGCCTGAGATTCTGCATCTGTAACATGTCCCAGCTGTTGCCAGTGCTACTGGTCCACACACCATACTTAGATTAACAGGTGTCTAAAGGATCTTTGTAAATGAATTATGAATTAAACTGAACATTTGCTGGATCCTAGCTTTACCTCTAGTAGAATGCAAGGTGGTTTTTGTCCACATCATCTTACTCAGACTTGCTGGTCTCTTGCAGTATTACAAACTTAGAGAGGTTCTCAACCTTATCAAGACCAAGTGACTCCTCTTTTAGAAAAAGTATTTTATAACACCTCTTTACCCCAGGTCAACCCCTGGGTTGGGAAGATCCCCTGGAGAAGGGAATGACAACCCACTCCAGTATTCTTGCCAAGAGAATTCCATGGACACTGTAGCCTGGCAGACTACAGTCCATGGGATAACAAAGAGTCGGACACAACTGAACGACTCACACAGACACACCATCATAAATTAAATATAACCTATCCACACATCGAAGTTTTCTAAAAATAAAAACCTAACTGTAACATAAATGTGGAATAAATTAATAAAATAATTTGTGTTTTAATATGTAAAGTACTAGTAAATTATTATAGAATACAAAATAAGAAGGTAGTCAGATATGTTTATAGAATCATCATGAATGCAAGAGACAAAATATGTAAGATATAGCTTGCATCAATAATGGCAAAAGTCTTGGCTCCAAACTAAAGAAAGAATTATCTTCCTTTAATTTATTGGATTGGTCAAAAGGAACCCAAACAAACTTTTTGGCCAACCCAGTAGACGGTAGTTTCATTCTTAAACAATTTAGATTGCATTAAAACCATGCAAGAATACTTTATGCATAAAATATAGTTAGGTTCTAGCAGTCATTAGATGACATAAAATATTACTAAGTTTCAGAAAAGCAAGAGATTCCAACCTAGAATAAGGAACAGCTTCCTAAAAGACTGCCAGGTGCTGATCTGTGGCAGAGGGACAGGGTCAATAGCTAAGAAGATCTAGCAGTGGTCCCTATAGTGATATACTTACCTAAATAACTTTACATGAGCACATATGCAGAGGAAAAAAAATATTCTGTGGATAAAAAAATGAGCATTCTCAATAATCAACTTTTTTATGAATGTGGAGCTATATCATAGCTGATGCAAAATATAATAGCTCCACTCTGAAAAAACGATTTTTGTAATATTTAACAACTAATCATTTCTGCCATCATCACCTTTATCTCTGCAATTGAAGATCATTTGTTATACACTTGTGCACAGTGTAGACAATAGCACAAATGTATATCAGAGGCTTGATTTGACTTTCATGTGTATCATTTACCAAATATTAATGCATAGAAGATTATCCCTGTAAAATTTATATTCTGACCTCAAAATAAAACCTTTTAACCAGCTCTTTGAAAATATTAAAAATTTATAAATGTGACACGAGTAAGATTGTGGTTGTGCACTGGAATTTTTTTCCTGTGCATATTTGCTCATATAAAATTGTTCTGATGTTCTAAATATTCTGCTATGTTAACAATCTCTCAAAGAGATAATACTTTGCAAATAAACTGATCGTGGTGTGTTAGAGAAATCAAATGAAGTAAAATATGGTATTCTCAACTTTAAAAAGCAAAACATTTGTTGTGAAGAATTAGTTTATTGTGGCTTTCTGCAACACTGCAAAAAATGTAGCAAAGCCAAGGATTAGATTTCACTACATTATTTTGCCCAAAGTTAAGCCAGTATTGGATTAGAAAAAAATAATAGTATTCATCCTGTTGAATTCAGCCAACATTTGAAGCTCTTCTGTCAAACCTTTAATAGCAACTCTGACAAATTAACCAGCAAAATTAACAAGCTTTCATGTCACTATTTTCTTTACTATCTTTACCATAAAAGTTGAACAAATAAATAGTCAAATGACCAAACACAGGCAGTTTATTAGTTGATTTATTTAATAAACATGACTGCAGTCCTACTATGTGCTAGGGACTAGGCTGGGTACTAGTTATCACTGGTGATAAAAAAGATCCCTACACTTTGGAATCTGACAGTTTAGACGGGGCAACAGGTGTACTAATGACCAAAATATGCAAGAAATCTAGTTAAATAACCTTTAAGAGTTAAGAGTAAAAAACAGTTTTGCACTGCTTCATCAGTGATACTATTGAAATGTTTTCCATTTCTCTTATTTAAAAAAGTTTCCTTTATAAATCCACAAATAACCTGATGTACCAAAAATGTTATCTCTAAGAACAGTTGCTAATAAATACAATTTGTGATATGTTGCCAATTCCATTGATATAATAAGTCAGGAGGTAAGCTGCTTTTGAATTTTTGATGCATAAAAAGCACTGCTTCATAAATGCTTTTATTCTGTTTCATATCTATTATTAAACATTTAGTTTTTTCTGTCTTCTAGATGGGCTACAAGTCCAATATAATACAGTATCGACTCCAAATTATATTGATTTATTCTACATCACTTTGTACTCTAAGAACTTTAATTCTGGATGCAAAAGCAGATTTCAATTAAGGCTGAAAAAATTATCTCATTCAGGATCATTAGGGATTATTTTGACAGATTTTACAGCAATAATAATTAACAGTTATATATATATGCCACTTTTCAAATAATCCCCCTATAATAGAAATATAATCATTGTTTCATTATTTCCTCTTTTTTTTAAAAAGTGATTCAGAAGGCCTTAGGGTCATCCTTATGATTTCTAATTATTATGAATGTGCCAGTTAATGGGAGAGTTGTATTTTCAAAAGGCTTAACAGCAGCCTACTCGATGTTCTTGTGATGCTTAGAATATTTTTCCACAATAATCAATGAATGTTTAACACATTCAAAAAGCATTTATTGGGTACTTACTACAGGCAGCTTCTGTGTTAATCACTCCTTTCTCACACATTGTCTAGAACTACAGCTTGACTTAGGAGCCAATTCATACTGGTTATCTGATAAAAGACCTACTGATAGTCTTTTAGTCATAAGTGTAACTGTATACACTGATGACAAACTTATAACAACATATTAAGGTATCACCAGGAAAATGTATGATAATTTTATGGTACCATCCATGTATCTTACTGACTGAGAAAGTAAATTTCCCCTCATATTTGATCTATATTTTAATGGACTAATAGTGATCCTGAAATCTGCTCATGTAAAGTTAAAAGGTAAGGTTTAGTATTAAGTAATATGCTAGTCAAAAAACCAATAACATTTCTGTTTTCTAAGTTTTCCTTTCTGTTATACCGCTTTAAATACTTTAAAATTTTTCTGAGTTCTAACAAGGAATTTGCTAGCACCAATCCCTTACTCACAAAGAGTAATTAATAAAAGGCATCATAATAAAGTTAATGAAAATGAGTTTTCGGCACCATTTTTTCAAAGTTTCTTTATGTGGACCATTTTCTTAAATTCTTTTTTAGATTTGTTACAATAATGCTTCTGTTTCATGTTTTGGTTTTTTGACTGTGAGGCATATGGGATCTTAGCTCCCTGACCAGGAATCAAACCTGCACCCCTGCACTGGAAGGCAAAGTCTTAACCACTGGACCACCACCAGGGAAGTCCCTTTTTGGCACCATTTTGAAACTTGAGTGCAACAAACTTTAAGGATCTTTTATGAACCAGGAACTGTTCTTTGCACTGAGTATACAAAAATAAGACATAGTTTCTGCCTTCAGAAGCTTAAAGACCAGTGGGGGAATAAACACTTAAATCGGTAAATAGTTTCAATATAATTGGGAGAAGTACGCATAGTAAGGAAAGGTCTTAGCCCAGCTGGATGAAGGTGAGGGACTGGATAGAACGACCACCAGAAAGCACCAGGGAGAGTCATGAGAAGGAGGCCCTTCATGGTGACAAGGCATGAAAAGATGAGTAGGCATAACAAGGTAAAGAATGGGATGAAAATTTCAGCAAAGACATGGAAGTGTGAAACAGCGTATGAGATTGTAGGAAACACAACCAGAAATTTTCTAAAATTATGTTCTACCAGGACCCCATGACCTTTCTGTGGCTTTTGTTCCTTTAAATTTTATCAGTTCAACCTTCACATGTTCATAAAATGGAAGGCTAGTAAACCACCATCTGGAGGCTGCATCTATGTAAATACCATCCATCCAGAACACAGAAAGGAAGCTAGAAATGAAAAAAATAGCTACCACAAAAGCCATGTGGTGGGAAGCTGACATCAAGGAGACAAAAATTACACAATAACCTGGGAATATTTAGTGTAGGGGCATTCAGCTCTGCACAGTTCAAAACCCCATGAGAATACACTACAGAACAATACATTATCTGATGGTCACAATACTGAGCCTGGGTTCCTAAGATAAAGTTTTCTCTTGTGGACCTCACTTATAAGGGGTCTGTGCAACAAATACTGTGTAACAAATATTCTTAGAACGATTTCTACCCAATAATGTTGACATAAAAAAGGTTTTTTAAAATATTTATTTATTTAGCTGCACTGGGTCTCAGTTGTGGCACATGGGCTTTTCTCATGGTATGTGGGATCTTCATTTCCAGACCTGGGATCGAACCTGCATTGCCTGCATTTGAAGGGGGATTCTTAGCCACGAGACCACCATGGAAATCCCAAAAGTTTTATATTAAATAAGAAATATGCCAATACTTGTAAAATTCATATTTGTGAACCACCCATTTCTCAACCATCAGACAGAAGGGATATTATTACAGCACAAATAACAAAATTCAGTAACATAAAGAATCTTTGTGTAGAAAATATTCAGGATCACAAACTGGGAGAAAAGAAAACGATTTTATTTCTTGATTTATTACATGCGTTAACTCTTCATCTTTATATGACAAACTTTCTATTTCAAAAGCTTATTTCATCTGACATCTTCACACATAGAAATTCTCAATAAGTGTCTGGTAATCAATGAAAAAATGAATAACTTTTTAAAAAGATTTTATATGTTGAAGAAATATTGACCATATAGTTTCACATTTCACAATAAACCATAGCATATTAATTTGACCCCCAAAATAGGCAGAAAATAAAAGCACTTCATCAAGTACTCTACTTGCTTGCAGTGCCAAGACATGAGAGGTATACACTATAGGTCAAATTCTAAACTGGGACCAAAATACCAAAATGGTATAAAAGTACTTTATTTAAATATCAAACACATGGGCCAGATTAGCCAATCTTGAGTGGCTGTAATAAACCAGATATTTTACTACACCAAATACTCTGATCCTCAGGGACGTGATGTTAGAATAGCCAAATTTACATCACTAACCTTTCTGTTAATCTTAGTTTTTTATTTAAGTGTGAAATCTTTGCATTAAGCATACCATATAACATCCATCTCCACGGATTATGAATGTAACCTATTCGTCTTAACTCACCTAGTGATTCAATTCTGTATTCTCTTTCCATTTATAGCCTGTACATTCCAAATAAAATTCTACACAGGTTTTCATTCCCTTTTTATTCAGCTTATCAAAAAGTCACTGTTAGGGCTTTAATATCCTAAATTATGCTACTTAGTTAATAATTTCTTTATTTCACATTAAATAAATGAATTCAGGAGTATTAGCATTTATAGAGAAACATCACAGTTTCCACTGTCTTACACTAATTCATATGTTATTATTGAGAAAGAAATGATTAAGACTAGGAAAAAATAGTGTTGTAGTACTGATCTATCACTTCACAAAAATAAACTCAGGAATTCATTTGAAATAATTAAAGACTGAGTGTTTTTTAAATTATTTTTTCTAGTGTACAACAACCTAATTTTTTCCTGTTCTTGGCCAATGAAATCTTTACATGATAAAAATTACACATCATAAACCATTTTTCAAATATTCAAAGTGTAAATTTTTAGGTTGACTTTTAAACCTTGATAATTTTTATAAATTTAAAGCAAAAAGTTTTTCATAAGAGAAAACACTTGAAATATTTTTCAATAATGATCCTCAAATTTTTTTTTTTTTACAGAATAGTAAATATGTACTGTGCACTGACTTATCATTTGGCGCTCTTCTTAGAGGAAAAAAAACACGTACAAGCGCCAAGTCAGTTTAAAATTATAAACATACTCATGTGTAAATTAAAGATTTACAACCACAGTACTGTGCTCAATTATACATGAAACAAAATTTATTTTGTTTTCTGACATATTTAATCAAGTTTTAATAACTTCATAGACCCTAGACCTAAAGCTGCCAAAGATCAAGGTATACTGGCAATAAGAGAGCCTTCAATCATTATGAAGAAAATATCCAGGCTATTGATAATTATTTATCAAATTAACATTTCAATCAGGTGTCAGTATCTCATTTACTAATAGAATGAATACATTTCTCACAAATTCTGATTTTCTATCACCACCTCCTCCAACTTGAGATGCACCTGCCATTTTCAAGGTTTTAGAAACACTTGTTGAAAAGACTGTTGAAAAGTTTGAAATAATACTGTGAAATTTTAGTTATCCCAAGGAAGTATATATATCCCAATAATACTGAAAATTTGGGGGGAAGTGAGGATAGTTTAATGACTTTCAAAATTAATTCAAATGGAACTCTTCATGTGAGCCTGATTTTTTGCTTTGAGAAAATAAGTTATTAGAAGACTGAGTACCAAGGGAAGCACAAATGCCATTACTTAAAAATTTACCTTGCCATATGACAGCATTTACCCTTGAGGGGGTAAAAGTCAGCTTTCATCCTAAAGAAGTCACTCAGGTTAGCCCAATTCCAATGGACATTGAAGCCATGGACGAAAAAATCACGCAAAAGGATTAGTTATTCCACCTTAGGTTTGCTGCCATTTCAGGGACACCCCATAAGTACTCCTCCCCTGCAGAATCAGAGTTGACCCCTGACAACCCCTAAAAGGTAAAAGTGCGGAGAAATTATCACTGTCCAAAGTTAGGTTGGGGGTGGGGGGTAAGGTAGCAAATGAGAGATGTATGAAAACCGACACGCTTTGCCCTCTGAAATGCCTATTTACTTTTGACAAAAGAAATAAATAGAAGCAAAACCGAGATTCAGAAGGAACTCTCTCTGCTGCGTGCACCGGTTGAGCATTTCAAAGACCCCTTAGAAAAGAAGCAGGCTGGAGGCTCACCTTCCATCTCGCCGCCGGGCTGGGCTGGAGCTGCCGCTCTGGATAACCAGCCGCTCCACGTGCTCCTGCCGTCGCCGGGACGCAGCGCGCAGCTGGCGGGAGATTCCCAGCGCGGGGAGTCCCCGGGATCCGGCCGCCGCGTCGGCGCAGATTGAAAGGGGCAGGAGCCAGCGACCGGACGGTGCGCGGGGTTACAGCGGCGCTGGCTGGCGGCGGCTTTAAAGGACGCTCACCGCCGAGGTATCTACCGCGCCTCCAGCCGCCTTTTGAATGTCAAAGCCGAGAACCCCAATAGGAAGGAAATGGCAAGACAGTAAATTGACTCCAAATGTCTATTTTAGAAGGATAGTGGATAAGACAGTAATATCACATGGCGGGAAGGAGGATCTGGATTGCTTTCTTGCAAGTCTAAGTTCAAAGGAGGTTTGTCTTGAGCAAAATCTGGAACTTCTGGTCTAGATTCAGGGATGATAGCCATGAATGCCATCAATGAGCACTCCATTAAATATGTTTTTCTTCCTCAACTTTTCATTTCATGTAATAAAAGTTCCTGATCCAAGTCTTCAGGAAGTTCTAAGACAGTTCCAAAGAGTGTTGGCACTTAAATCAACTCAACTTTTTCAACTGGAAGCAATATTCTCACTTTATTTTCCCTTTTGGAAACTGCTTGATTTGCCACCACTCACAAAACACTACACACTGTATTTATGGGTGTTTATTTTCTACTACCTTACCTTCTTCCAAATAGGATCTGAGACAGCTTACAAAAATACATATATAATGTAAAGTGCTAAGAGATTGGGGTGGGAAGGGGAAGATACACTAAGACAGTAAAATTGACTCAAAGATGTTAGTTGTACACAGAGTGAACATCTTTTCCCAACATCCTTCCCACGTTATAGAGATCAAGCACACATTTGACTATAGGGAGAGGGAAGGGGAAGTGAACATATAATTTTTAAAAAACAGAATTTTTCTTCACACTGAGGTTGAAGGGACATTGTTCAGGTGAGTCCTCTTAAAGTTACCCAGTATGTTAAATATGTAAATGATTCTCAAAAAGACCATTTTTGCCTTTGTGAGAGACATATGTTGTTGGTATATACAAGTATATTTGAGACTTAACGTTGGGAGTTCATGCATCAGAAGGCCATACCAGAGTAAACCCGCTCTTATCAAGTTAAAGAATACATATTGTAATTTTATGAATTTTAGTTTATTTTAAATATGCCTTGGTATAGGAGATATAGATATAGATATAGATATAGGTATATAATTTTTAAATGAGTTAATAACTTGTAATGACTTTGTTTTACGATTATGGCACCATGACAGCATCTCTATAACTTGTATGGGTTGGAGTTCTACAGGATAATAACAATTTCGGAGAAATACTCTAAACACTAGGTCTAATTTTAGTATCGAAAGGGGAAATTTGTTGTTTGTTAGTTTCTAAAGGCAAAAATAGCACATCAAAAGTAGCAGAAGAGGAACTGTAAAATTTCACAGGGATGGTGTAAGGATGAATAGTTATTTGGTTATTATAAGTTTTAGAAGGTGTTTAGCTTCCATTACAATGTTCTTTATACTTATCAATGGAATGTGTTACTACTCTGCGAATAATTAGCTCAGTATTGAGTATCTCAGACTCAAGAACGTGATACTTAACGGGATAGATCAAAAGTAACTGGGTAAAATAATTCATGCAGCTATTTCACCCTCAAGGAGGTAGAGCATAAATCCCCACTCCTTAAGTGTGCAATTCACTTATGCATGTTTCTAGTGGCCTAGTGATTAGGATTCTGGGCTTTCACTGCCATGGCCTGGGTTCACTCCCTGGTCAGGGAACTGAGATCCCACAAGTCACACAAAGGACCCCACCCCCCAAAAAAGTTTTTTTTTTTAAATGAATGGGATTCACATAGTAACATCCTTCCAAAGATTACAGTATGAAAAGGTATTTATATCACAGAAACCAGACAAATACTACCTCAGGTAGATGATCAAGTTAACAACAACGATATAAGGCATGTGACAGTATGTGCCCGTGATATATACTTGAATATGGTACTTCACCTCCATAGCCTTCTATCCATAAACCCTAACCTAGAAGGTTAACTTAGACTGGTTAAGCTCCAGTCTAACCTAGAGGCATTCTGCAAAGGGCCTGACCAATTCAGATCAAGTCAATGTCATCTCAAAACTCATTAACTGTCAAGATCATCAAAACCAAGAAATGTCTGAGAAACTGTCACTGCTAAGGAGATTTAATGACTAAATATAACAAGGGATCCTGATTGGGATCCTGGAGCAGAAAAAGGCCATTAGGTAAAAACAAAGGAAAACTGAATCAAGTAGGGGCTTTATTTAACAAGGTATCAATATTGGTCATTACTTGTGAGAAAGATATCATAACAAATGTAAGGTGTTAATTGTCAGGAAATAGGAAATACACGAGAACTCAGTACTACCTTCACATTTTTTTTGTAAATCTAAAACTATTCTAAAATTAAGTTTGTTTTAAAAGGGTAGATGGATTCTTGAACAAATCACTACTCATTTGGTTAAGTCTCTTCTTATAGTATTCAAAGTTGATCAAAGGGTTTACAAGGATCAATTATTTATAACTGGGAAGCTAATAAAACACTGTGGATTTAATGATAAACTTCCAGGGAATCAGAGATAATGCCTAAATTTGTCTTCATTATCATTACTTTAAGAAGGTAACAGTTGAGACTAAACCATGAATCTAGACATGGTAACTGACAAGGGTGGATCTGACTCACTAAATCACATTTCATGGCTTATGCTATGTAGGTAAAATTAACAGTGACTAAAACTGAAATCACTGACAAAGGCTGCTCCTGGACCATATGAGATAGTCCAAGTACTGACTCGGCTCAAAGGAAATAAAACCGAAAACTCTTGATCTCACCCCCAAATAATCATTCTGCACCCTGTCTGAACCTTGGGCTCTCTACCCACCAGCCTACTCAAAACCACGACTGAGGGTGTCCCGCTGCTAAGAAACAGACAATACACAGGGCTTTCCAGGCCACTAAATGAGTAGCCAAGAAGCAACCATGAAAGACACTAGCCTGGTCTCTTTTGGAGCTCGCTGATCTTGACTGAGCATCCACCCTGCAAAAAAAGCATTTGGAGATCTTGCCTTTCAACTGGGCCCGTGTTTTTGTTTTTGTTAAAGCAGGCTTACTTCACAACCCTGGATACATTTGCAAGTGGAGTCTCTCAACATCGTATGATACTGGAAGTTGAAAATGAAGGTTAAACGTTCCTCTGGAGTGCAAAGGCCTGGAGACGCCTCGTTGGTACACTAGTTCTTCAGGTTCTTCATTCTGTGGGTTAGAACACAGTTGGGTGAAAACTGGAAGTTAAGAATTTGATAAAGATTGTGCAGTTCCAGACAATTCATAAGAAAGGCATAGGGAATTCACACGCAGGGCTCTCTGCTTCCTGTGAAGTGCAAGCTTCTCCTTCCTCAGATCCTAATGTAACCTCATCCCCTATCCGCCCTATCCCATTGTGCCCACCGTGTTCCTCTTGTCGATCTCTTCAGCTCCTAGACTAAGGAAATGACTAAAACGCCAAGGCTTTTCTTCTCTCACCGACTGCCCAGAGAAGTAAGCGGACAAGTGCGAGAGAAAATGGCGCCAGACTCGAGGCGCGAAGCACCGGAAGCATCCACATGACGGCGACCGCGTGCGCGCGAGGGGCGGGGCGCTCGCCTCCAGTGCACCTGTCAGGGCCCGGCCCTCTGCACACGCCCCGCCCCCAGCCCCACCCACGCGCGACAGGCCGCGGAGCACGCTCGCGCTCTCCTGCGCGTCCGCTCCCTTTGTAGCTACGCACGGTAGGGGAGCGGACCCTGGCGGTTTGCTCCGCTCGGTGGAGAGATGGGGAGGCGTGGCGCTGGGGCTGAGGTAGGAAGGAGCCCGCCCCTCGACGCCTAACCCTCCCGCGACGCTAGCCCCTGAGTCGTGATGCGAGCGTGGGTCCTACTCTCCGCGGTGCTCTGGTACCTCACAGGAGGTGGGGCTCCTCCCGCCCGGTCCCCAGGCTTTCCCGCAGCTTCCCGGTCCAGCCTCCCCGCTTTGCCCCGCCCCGCCCCAGTCTGAGCTCGGCTCCTCTTCCACTTGGTCAGTGGGTTTTTTTCCCTCCGCAGTTGGATGGCAGCGTAATTCCGAACGCACTGAGAAAGGCTTCATTTATGGCAAGCCGGGACACCCAGGTAATGAGGATCTCTTCACCCGCAGAGTCCATCCGAAGAGCCGGGGGCCCCGTTGTCTCTGCCGAGGTTTTTCCCGAACAAGGAAATGGAGCAAAAGTTTATAGAACGTCAACTGTGTGCTCTGCACTTCCTGGAGGTTGTTGCATCGTTTCATCCTTAGAGCGACGCCACTGCGCCTCAGTTGCGTAAAGAAGAATCTTGCCTAAAGAAGCACGGCTCGTGAGGAGCTAAGATTCAATTTATAGGTCTTTTTCTGATACCAACTCTCTTCAGAATGTCCCGGCTGCTTTGCAACCTGCGAGGCCAGCTCAGAGGAGTGATTTCCGGGGCTGGAAGTCCCTCTGTTTGGAATGTCCTTACCCCTTCATTAACTAGAACCCCTACACATCATTTCCGGCTCAGCTCAAATGTCATTTGTCCCTGTGATAAAACTTTCACACACTCCCCAAGGAAGATTAGTCACACAGTTAACTTTAGATGACTTTGGGCCGGTTCGTAGCATTGGTTAGATTTGGAATCGCTCCGTTTTTGGAGCCCCTCCCCCTGCCTGCCACCGCCGAACTGTGATACAGTATCTTCTTTATAGGTTCAGAGCCTGGTGTTCAGCAGGCTTTAAAATTAGTATCTTGTGGGACAGAATTGTTCCAAGCACATTGTTGCTGCTTCCATCAAATCCGAAATAGACTAGGAATTGCAGAAAATCTTCCTTATGTGTCCCACATAGACTGAATTATTGTTCCTAACAGAGGACACTTGCAGCTAAATATCACATTTGCCTTGGGGATGATAATGATCATCTTTAAAATAGTTTTGCAAGCAAACAGATCCTTTTCTGATCTTTAAATTGATTCTACCAACGCTTCAATTTTTTTTTTGATTCTACTTCTGAATCTGTACACTAAATGTATTATGTACATTATTATAAACACTATACTATTACAGAAAAAAAATAATGACTCTTGGGTAGTCTAGAGTTTTAAAAGTCTATGAGAAGTAAAAAGGACTTTAATTTTCCAAATGTTATAATGATATGCTGATTTTTAAAACCGTGAAATACAAAGAGAACTAATCAAAGTAACTTTGGGACACAATGGTAAGAAGTGTGTTAAATTTTGGTATATAATGTACTGTTTTATTTTGTCATAGTGAAAGTATATGTAAAATTACATCACAACAGCCCAGTCCTTGTCTGTATGGACTTTAAACGCGCTGAAAAAGAAACGGTGGACCCCACCTACTTATGGGTTGGGCCTAATGAAAAGCCATTAACAGGTAAGTTATTTGATTTTAATATCTTATTTTTTTAATGATGCAAACTTTTTTTTAGAAAAGCACTATTATTTATGAGAATGAAAAAGTTGTAATTTAAACTGCAGTTTCACTTACTCAGTATTTAGACAATCATAACTTAGTCTGTACCTTATTTTCTTCTTATGCAAAAAACTGAAGCAATAATTTTTGTACCTTTCCTCCCAAAGCCTTATTAGTTCAGAAGTTTTTATAAAACCTAAAATTTATCTTTGCATTATCTGTGATAGGAAATGAGGTAACTAATTTGTAATTTTTCATGACGTTAGAAGGGTGTCTTAGAATGTAAGGATTATTAATTTCTGTCTTATGTGAAGAAATTGCATTGTACTATAAGGTACTATAATCTCATTTACTGAATTACTGGTATAAATCAATTGAAATTAGATGCCAGAATTGAATTAAAGAAAACCAAAATATATTTCAAAAGTATACTTATCATGTGGTTTTCCATTGACTAATACAGCAGAATTAATACTTTGTTGAATTCTTGAAGTTAAAATTGTCTATTAATTTATAAATTTTTGTATGTATTTGTAACCCCAAGTTTACCAAATAGTGTTTGAATTGTTACATGTTAAATAACCAACTCATTTACTCTTTCTGTTTAGGAAGTAATAGAATAAATATAACTAATACAGGAAAGCTGACAGTGAAAGACTTTTTGGAGCCTTTGTCTGGACTTTATACATGCAGTTTTTCTTATAAGACTATCAAAGCAGAAACCCAAGAAGAAAAGGTAGTAAAGCAGAGATATGACTTTATGATCTTTGGTAAGAATATAGGCACATTTTCACTTATACATTTAGTTTGGATCAGAATTAAGTATATGATTTCTTCATTTAGTGTAAATGAATCTGTTATATATAATCGGTATGGCTTGTAGAGTATTTTAAATGTGGCTGGTTCCAAATAGGAAAAGGAGTATGTCAAGGTTGTATATTGTCACCCTGCTTATTTAACTTATATGCAGAGTACATCATGAGAAACGCTGGGCTGGAGGAAGCACAAGCTGGAATCAAGATTGCCAGGAGAAATATCAAAGACTTCAGATATGCAGATGACACCACCCTTATGGCAGAAAGTGAAGAAGAACTAAAGAGCCTCTTGATGAAAGAGGAGAGTGAAAAAGTTGGCTTAAAACTCAGCATTCTGAAAACTAAGATCATGGCATCCAGTCCCATCACTTCATGGCTAATAGATGGGGAAACAGTGGAAACAGTGGCTGACTTTATTTTTTGGGCTCCAAAATCACTGCAGATGGTGACTGCAGCCATGAGATTAAAAGACGCTTACTCCTTGGAAGGAAATTATGACCAACCTAAGCAGCATATTAAAAAGTAGAGACATTACTTTGTCAACAAAGGTCCATCTAGTCAAGGCTATGGTTTTTCCAGTGGTCATGTATGGATGTGAGAGTTGGACTATAAAGAAAGCTGAGCATGGAAGAATTGATGCTTTTGAACTGTGGTGTTGGAGAAGACTCTTGAGAGTCCCTTGGACTGCAAGGAGATCCAACCAGTCCATCCTAAAGGAGATCAGTCCTGGGTCCTGATCTCCTGATTGGAAGGACTGATGTTGAAGCTGAAACTCCAATACTTTGGCCACCTGATGTGAAAAACTGACTCATTTGAAAAGACCCTGATGCTGGGAAAGATTGAGGGCAGGAGGAGAAGGGGACGACAGAGGATTAGATGGTTAGAAGGCATCACCGACTCAATGGACATGGGTTTGGGTGAACTCTGGGAGTTGGTGATGGACAGGGAGGCCTGGTGTGCTGCAGTTCATGGGGTCGCAAAGAGTCGGACACAACTGAGCGACTGAACTGAATTGAAATGTGACCAAGGAACCTCAAATTGACATCAAAATAGTGTGTCCTAAATAATCCTCTTTCAGCCTCCCACTTCTCACTGTATAGATATGCAGGCACAATCTGCATTATCACAGTTTTGCTAGGTAATTTAAAAATTGATGTTTAATTCCATAAAAGCAAATTAGTGATCCTTTTCACTGTACTGTGCTAACACCAGTGATACTTCTATAAACTAAAACTCTCCCCACCAGAATCTTATTTTTTTCTTGATACTTTTAATTACCTATATAGGGCACCCACAGAAGCTATATCTTCTCTTGTACTGAGTAAATAATGTATCAGACAAAATAACCTTTTTCATTAAAGTCATTAGTTTTACATCTTTTCATGAGGACAAATTGTTAAAACATTTTGTGCTCAGTTGCTCAGTCATGTCTGACCCTTGGACATCCCATTGACTGTAGCCCACCAGGCTCCTCTGTCCATGGGATTCTCTAGGCAAGAATACTGGAGTGGGTTGCCATTTCCCTCTCCAGGGGAATCTTCCTTACCCAGGGATCGGACCTGCATCTTCTTGTGTCTCTCACATTGGCCACTCCTGCACTGTGCCACCTGAGAAGCTCTTAAAACGTTTTATTAGATAAATTAAGTTTCTGTGGTGGTTTGCAAAAATTGATGGTATTTAATATTACATGGTATTTGGAAATTGATGCTAGGCACAATTGTTTTATTCTCATCTTTTTTTTTAAAGCCTATCGGGAACCTGACTATTCATATCAGATGGCTGTACGTTTCACCACAAAATCTTGTGTAGGAAAATATAATGATCTGCTTTTTCGAGTCCTGAAGAAAATCTTGGATAATTTAATCTTTGATTTGTCATGCCATATAATAGAACCATCATATAAATGCCATTTTGTTAAAGTTCCAAAACATGGCCTCATTCATGAGCTATTTATAGCCTTTCAAGGTAAAAAATGTTAATATTCTTTAAATTTATGAGTTTAATCTTATTACAGAATTAATTGCCATATTAATATGAGAAATAAGTAGTAGGCTTTAAATGCTTGTTAGGGACTAAAATATGTTGTTCTTAGCCTGACTGTGGTTTTAAAAATTGACACATTAACTATTTGCCTTGCCTATTTTTGAGAAGTCAATAGCATTTTATAAATATGGCCTTTAACTATGCAGCTAGTATTTAAGTTATAACTTCCTATAGAATTTTAAATTGTACTTTTGAGAACTTAACAAAAGGGGGAAACCAAACCAAATTTATTTCTATTCATTTTAAAGCCTTGTAGTTACCTCCATTAGCCCCCAGATGGAGTGAAATCATAATGTATAAATTATTCAAATTGCGCACCTTTCTAGGATTACATAAATTAAACACATGCACACATGTATACTGAATTCAGCATTTGGAACTTTATTGGAATGTTTGGAACTTTTTGGAATCGTTTTGTGAAGATGTCATTTTTCCCCCCCTCCAGTTAATCCTTTTGCACCAGGGTGGAAAGGTACATGCAATGAGTCTATTGACTGTGAAGATACCACTAATCATAATATCCTCCAGGTGAGAATTTCAGTGTAGGGGGAATGTATTTGAATAGTAAACAAAGCTGTTTAAAACTTAAGCATGAAATATTACTGATATTGGTTTCAGTTTTATAAACTGAGATTGTGAAAGTCTGAGCTATTTTAAAATGTTTTGTCTTGGAATAGTATGTTTGGAATATCATATAACTCCCCGGGTTAATACTATGTATTTTACCTGTGATAGAAGAAGGGCGGATCACTGGTCTTTGTTCTCCAAATGTAACCAAGCAGCAGCTTGAAAAACAGCCTTATAGGGCTCCCTTGGTGTCTCACTGGTAAAGAATTCACCTGCCAATAGTGGAGACACAGGTTTGATCTTTGATCCAGGAAGACCCCCACATGCTGTGGAGCAACTAGGCCTCCGCACCACAATTACTGAGCCTGTGCTCTAGAGCTTAGGAGCCGCAACTACTTAGCTGACTTGCTGCAACTACTGGAGCCCGTGCGCCCTCGAGCCCAAGCACTGCAACAAGACAAGCCACCACAATGAGAAACCCATGCCCTGCAACTAGAGAGTAGCCTCCACTCTCTGCAGCTGGAGAAAAGACTGCCCAGCAATGAGAACCCGGCACAGCCAAAAATAAATTAATTCATTTTAAAAAATGAAAACAGCCTTATAAAAATTAATAAATAATGAACAGCCTTATAATCATGTCATTCTAGGTTAAAACATTGATTTTTCCAGAACTGTGTCTTTACTGATCATAATAGTTGCTCTCTCCTCTGCCTTATTTGAGGCTCAGGGCATCATTTAAAAAAATACCTTCATTCTCCTTCTCTAGTCCCTAAGCCCATACCCTTAACATTGTGCATGGTTTATGGGTTATTATTAGTTACTATTTAAGCCCTGTGCTCAAAAAATAAAATTTACACCATTAGTCTGTAATGCTAATTAAAGTTTTGGTTTCCATCTTGCTTGGCTCCTTAGAGTTAGAAACAATCAACTCCCAGTTATCTACATATGGAATAGACATGTTGCAAATAATTCAAAACAAGTGCTTTTTAACCTCATTTTAATTCTTAACTGTTGTACATAAAAATTGACAATAATTGATAAGTTCAGGCTAAACTAATTTTGGTATTAACATGCAACTTTTCAGGAATTCATCTGTTGTATAAAGCAGGGCCATGCTTGTGTTACATTTCATTGCCTCTGATATAGGAGAAGAAATTTGGTTCACAGTTTAGTAATTATACTTCTCTCTGGTGTTTTAAAATCTTAGGCAAGAAATCGAATAGAAGAATTTTTCCGGAGCCAAGCATATATTTTCAACCATGATCTAAATAAAACTCTACCAGCCATGCATTTTGTGGATCACAGTTTTCAAATAGTACGTATGGATAGCTGTCGTCCAGGCTTTGGAAAAAATGAAGGTCTACACAGCAATTGCGCTACCTGTTGTGGTAATTATAAAATACACGTATCTAGTTATTTAGGTTATCTAGTCAGAATTCTCTTAGCATAATTGAATTGAATATTTATAGTGATTTTCTTAACCAAAAAAATGTATTTAGTTAAAGGGAAGTAAAAATTCGAAGCTCAAATTTCTAAACATAGTTATCTTCATGTATATTAATTCTGCCTAGTATAATCTTTTGTATTACAAAATATCTCTATAGTGTTCTGACTTGAGATACTATACTATGAAAGGAAACAAAATGGTCCTGCCTAGAAATTAGAAATAGGAACTAGAAAACAAGAAATAGGAACTCATAAATGGAGCAATGCAGAAGTTACTGGAAGATGCTATTAAAGGGAAAAGTAGCTAAGATTCTAACTTTCTTTTACAGTGCTATCTAAGATCTTCAGATAACAATATTTCAAACTCATAAATGGGGAGTTCCCTGGCAGTCCAGTGGTTAGGACTCCACTTTCACTGCCATGGCTCCAGGTTTAATCCGTGGCTGGGGAACTAAGATCCTGCAACCTACTCAACGGAGCCAAGAAAAAAAACAACTCATAAATAATCTTCCACAGTTTAATTGGTTGAACATTACTGGTAGTAGAACATAGATATAGAATGTCAGTGGTGTGACATTGATGGCAATTTGTATTATTGGTATAAAATACCTTTAACTGAAATTATAATAATCTACTCCATTGTATTTTCCTCTGCAGTGGTTTGTAGTCCTGGGACTTTTAGTCCTGATGTTGATGTTACATGTCAGACCTGCATTTCCGTCCAAATCTACGGAGCTAAATCATGCCAGTAAATTTCAACATGAAGACTAGGGGTGAAAGCATCATTACTTGCTTGTGGAGGTGGAGGACATAAGATGATTTGTTCACATCCCAAAGTGTCATAGATATTTTCATTAAGGAAGATCAGTAAGACCAAAACATTGGAAAACATACATTTTAAAAACCATAAAAAGATAGTCAACATGGTATTTCTAAGAAGGCATTTAATCTCAGTGGATGATTTTTAATGAAATATGTTTTGTTGCTTACAAACAATCTTGTTTCTTTGTACCTAAAAACTATGTTAAGGTCAAGAAGAGTAGGCAAGTATAATATAATAAAATTTTATACTTTCCATATATTATTTTGTTTGATATCACTCATATGATATATCATAATATATTACCTTTATAATTAGACCAAAAAAGTTGTTTCTTTTAGTCTCTTTGCTTTTAGTTTATTTATTTTAGAATAATATGCTTTATTTTTTAGTATAGTTTTAGGGTTACAGAAAAATTGAGCAGCTATTACACAGAGTTCCATATACCCACTTCAGCCCACACCCTCACCCCCCCGAGTTTCCCCTACTAGTATCATCTTGCATTAGCGTGATACATTTGTTATCATTAATGAACCAATGTTGATACATTATTATTAACTACAGTTAATAGTTTATATTAAGGTTCATTCTGCGTGTTGTAGTTCTGTGGGTTTTGACGAGTGCATATTGACATGCGTCCACCCCTACAGTTCATACAGAATAGTTTCACCACCCTTAAAATGTTCTCTCTCTCTTACCCCACAGCCCTTGACAACCACTAATCTTGTTACTGTCTCTACAGTTTTGCCTTTCCCAAAGTGGATTAAACTTGGAACCATACAGTATGTAGACTTTCTAGACTGGCTTCTTTCACTTACCAATATTCATTTAAGATTCCTCCATGTCACTGTATGGCTTTGATAGATCATTTTTTATTGCTGACTAATATTCCATATCATGGGTGTATAAAGGACATCTTGATTGCTTCCAGTTTTTGATGATCATGAGTAAAATTGCTATAACTATTTGTGTACAGGTTTTTGTATGGACATGAGTTTTCAAATCAATGGCGTAAATCCTAGGAGCATGATTTCTGGGTTGTGTGGTAAGATAATGTCTAGTTTTGTAAGAAATTTCCAACCTGTGTCCCAAATTGGTTTACCATTTTACATTCCCACCGCAATGGATGTGTTTCTTGTTGTTCCTCATCTTCACCAGCTTTTGGTATTTTAAGTTTTTTTTTTTTATTTTGGCTATTCTATTAGGTATATAGTGATAGCTCGTTACTGTTTTAATTTTAAATCCCCTAATGACTTCTGGTCTGTGCATTATTTCATGTGTTTATTTGCCATCTGTGTATCTGTCATTTAGATCTTTCTCCTTGTTTTTATTGAATTTTTCATTCATATTGTTGAGTTCCAAAAGTTCTTTGTATATTTTAGGTACAGATTCTTATCAGATATGTGTTTTGCAAACATTTTCTCCAATTTTGTGGTATGTCTCTACTTCTCACAATGTCTTTCGCTAAGCAGAAGTTTTTAATTGTAGTAAAATCCAGTTTACCAATTTTGGGCTTCCCTGGTAGCTCACTGGTAAAGAATCCCCCTGCCAATGCAGGAGACACTGGTTCAGCCCCTAGTCTGGGAAGATCCTCCATGCTGTGGAGCAACTAAGCGCATGCACCCCAACTGTTGAGCCTGTGCTCCAGAGCCCAGGGACCTGGAACTGCTGAGCCCTCGAGTTGCACCTACAGAAGCCTGTGCGCCCTGGAGCCCACGTTCAGCAACAGGAGAAGCCACTGCAATGAGAAGCCTACACACTGCAACTGGAGAGCAGCCCCCACTTACCACAACTAGAAGAAAGCCTGGGCAACAAGGAAGACCCAGTGTAGCCAAAAATAAATAAATAAAATTATAGTTTACCAGTACTTTTCCATGGATCATGCTTTTTATGTCTTCAAACTCATCACCAAGCCCAAAGTCATGTAGTTTGCTCCTGTTGTATTCAAGAAGTTATTTAGTTTCATGATTTACATTTAGTCTAAGATGAATTAGTTTTTGTGAAAAATGTAAGTTGTATGTTTAGATTCTTTTTATTTTTTTTTTTGCCTATGGATGGTTCCAGCACCATTTGTTGAAAAGACTGTCCTTCCACCATTGAATTGCCTTTGCTCCTTTGCCAAAGGTCAGTTGACTACATTTGTGTGGGTCTATGTCTGGGTTCCCTATTTTTTTTTTTTTGGTTCCCTATTTATTAATTCATGTAATCTTTCCTCAGTATGGTACTACCTTGATTACTGTATAGTAAGGCTTACATTTGGTTGGTATCAGTCCCCTGACTTAGTTCTTTTTCAGTATGGTGTTAGTTATCCTGGGTCTTTTGCCTTTTTATATAAACTTAAAAAAATTTTTTTTATTATTTGGCTGTGCTGGATCTTCTTTGCTTCACACAGGTTTTCTCTAGTTGCAGCGAGTGGGGGCTGCTCGCCAGTTGTGATGCTTGGGCTTCTCATTGCAGTGGCTTCTCTTGTTGCAAAGCACAGGCTCCGGGCACACAGGTGTAGTTGCTCTGTGGCTTGTGGGATCTTCTTGGACCAGGGATTGAACCCCTGTCCCCTGCCTGCGCAGGTGGATTCTTAACCACTGGACCACAAGGGAATTCTATGGTCTTGCATTTTTAATTTCAAATTCCAAATGTCTAATTGCTGGTATTTAGGAAGGCAATTAACTTTTGTATATTAACCTTACATCCTGTGATCTTTCTCTAATTGCTATTAATTCCAGGAGGCATTTTTGCAGATTCTTTGAGATTTTCTACTTAGACAACCATGTCATCTGCAAACAAAAGAGTTTTATTTCTTCCTTCCAATCTGTATATCTATTATTTCCTGATCTAGTCTTACTGTAATAGCTAGCACTTCCAGTATGACATTGAATAGTAACAGTGAGTGGGCACATCCTTGTCTTGTTTCTAATCTTAGAGAGAAAGCATCTAGTTTCTCAGTGTTACATGTGATGTTAGGTACAGTTTTTTTTTAATATATGTTCTTTGTTAAGGAAATTCTCTATTCCTCTATTTGATTGATACGATCATATGATATTTTCATCTTTAGTCTGTTGTTGTGATAGATAAATTGATTTTCAAATGTTGGAACTATTCTTCTATATTCAGAATAAATTGTTTTTAGCCATCACTTTAGTTCAATGTTCAGTCGTGTCCGACTCTCTGTGACCCCATGGACTGCAGAATGCCAGGCCTCCCTGTCCATCACCAACTCCCGGAGTTTACTCAAACTCATGTCCATTGAGCCGGTGATGCCATCCAACCATCTCATCTTCTGTCATCCCCTTCTCCTCCTGCCTTCAATCTTTCCCAGCATCAGGATGTTTTCCACTGAGTCAGTTCTTTGCATCACGTGGCCAAAGTATTGGACTTTCAGCTTCAACATCAGTCCTTTCAGTGAATATTCAGGACTGATTTCCTTTAGGATTGACTGGTTTAATCTCCTTCAGTCCAAGGACTCTCACGAGTCTTCTCCAACACCACAGTTCAAAAGCATCAATTTTTAGTCATAATGTACAGTTATCTTATACATTGTTGAATTTGATTGGCTAATATTCTGTTGAGGAATTTTGCATTTATTTTATGAGACATATTAATCTGCAGTTTTCCTTCCTTATGATATCATTATCTGTGTTTTAGTATTAGGGTTATTTTTTTAGTGTTAACATTGTAAGTATGTGTGTCAGTCGGGTCCAAACAGACAGAAAACATGAAGCATTTTGAACAGGGAAATTTTAATATAAAGAATTGTTAACCATCACGGGATTAGAATAATAAGGAATTGGATAATAGGATGTAGAGAACCCTAAAGACTCTGCTACAAAACCACACAAGGAAGAAGGGTTGCTGGTGAAGCTGCTGGCCCCCATGCACTGCGGGGTGTGGCCAGGGGAGACATCGCACATGCTGCAGGGGCCTGTCAAGGGAACAACCTCCTGCTGTTTGATGTCAGCTCAGCTTGGCTTTTCCTTCCCTCTCCTTAGAAAATCCTGCAGTGTGTAGGCACTGCTCTTGCGTTTGTGAATTTCTTTTTTTTCCTAAGCCAGAAAGCAGTTTTCTCTTTTATATTTTGTTTTACATCCTCCAGTGCCCCTGTACTCTTCAGGTTGCTGCTGTATTCGTTTCTTAACTGTGTTCACCGTTAGCAGGCTTCCCTTACCCCATAGTTCATGCATCTGATAAATGTTTCTCAGGCACTTCTTGATTTCCTCCTTCAGTTTCAGAAGCTTCTTCATCCCCTCGAAAGGAAGAACAAAGATAAACTGACAGATTAGTATGATTACCTCTATGAGTAGAAATAGTTTAATAGTCAAAAGCAAAACCTGATCTCAAGAAACGTTAATTTTTAAATTACAGTAATGGGGGAAAACATATCCCTACCAGGTTTGTGCAGGTGTCAGTGGCCTAGAGTGGAAGTTATTTTCTATCACAGCAGGCTTATTATTTGACCAATAACCCATTCCTCAGAATTGAAAATTAAGTAGCCAAAGAAAGAATTTTTGTATTTCCTACTGGGCCAGAGATTTTAACTATCACAAAGTAATATAACTTGCTCTTGCACAGTAATGAATTATGTAGGTCTGAAGGACCCTAAGGTTGCAGAAACATGATTGGTGCCAAAGTATGGTTGCCGAGTAGCAGTGTTTGTTTTGTAGACTGCTAGATATGTGAGTTGAAGTTTGGATAAACAGATACAGTACTGCCACTTTGGGTCATCCCCGGGTAACACATTGATACCTAGTATCAGAATCTGGAAACAAATAGACCACAGTGAGGGTATTTGGAAAACAGACAGTAAGGAAATTGGGAAGCAAAAAGAAAAGAAAGTGGCTTTAAGCACAAAACTTGGACTGGAGAGCTCTAATTTCGGCACCTCGACCCTACCTCATTTCTGTGGGAGTTATCTAGAATGTGACTCAAGCAGAAGAAAGTCAACCAAATTTGTAAATGCAGAGGAAAGACGAAACTGAGGATGGAGGTATATGTGTCTGCCTCCCTCTTCTTTCTTATGGCCCAGCTGATGAAGTCTAATATCCAATCTCCAAAGCATCTTGCAAACTATGTCTCCCTTGAGGGACAGAAAGCAAGTGAGAAAGATGTCTACAGGCTACAATGGAAAGACCCTGACTTTTTGATTCTAGTCCTGACTCTTATCATTTTGTATCTTGGTAAAGACCGTTTTCTCATCCCTGCTGTGGGGAAATTAATACCAGGTTCAGCCTCTCTTAAAATATAACTTTATGTAATCTTATTATTTATATGAAACAGCTATGTAGACCATAAACACCAACAGTTTTAAGGCTCTGTATTAGCTTTGTGGTGGTGGTTGTTGCTTCATCACTCCTGTGGGCCTGTGATAAACAATGAAGTAATTCCACACAGCTAGGAATCTAGAGCTTTCACCATAATTTGCATTATTGTTGTTCAGTCACTCAGTTGTGTCCGATTCTTTGTGACACCACGGACTGCAGCACGCCAGGCTTCCATGTCCTTCACCGTCTCCAGGAGTTTGCTCAAACTCATGTCCATAGAGTCAGTGATGCCATCCAACCATCTCATCCTCTGTTGTCCCCTTCTTCTCCTGCCTTCAATCTTTCCCAGCATCAGAGTCTTTTCCAATGAGTCAGCTTTTTGCATCAGGGGGCCAAAGTATTGAAGCTTCAGCTTCAGCATCAGTCCTTCCAATGAATATTCAGGGTTGATTTCCTTTAGCATTGACTGGTAATTTGCACACATTCTATCAATAAGCTTTTATTTACTACAGGTCCAGTGTTCAGTAGTCTTGGTCTCTATCACCAGGGAGGGCACAGACCAGTGTCTGAGATGAAAAGCACTGCAATTAAGTGCCGTTGTGACTTAGATAGCAGCTGTATCCTTTGGATGTTTAGGTGGTAGCTTTGAGGGAAGATTTCAGAAGACAGGCAGAGGAAGGATTATACTGCCTCAACACACAAAAAGCTTAAAAAGAAACAAGCATCACCATTCTCTTTTTTTTTCACCACTGTCACTGTGAAATATAACATGCATACAGAAAAGTGCATTAAACACTAATTTACTGTTTAACATAATTATCAAATAAACATCTGAACTACCCACCACCCAGTGAAGAAATAAAATATTTCTACCATCCTCGAAACCCACCCCTTTCCTATGTGCCTGTCCCTGATCTTATCATCCCTCCTCCAAAGAGGATGAATGATAATAATTATTTCCTGCCTTTTCTTAGAGTTTTATCACCAAAGTTGGATCCCTAAACCATAAAGTTTCTCTGTTTTTGAACATAATGGAATCATAACGGATATACTCCTTTATGCCTTGATTCTTTCTGAAGATTACTCTCACATAGAGTTAGTTCATTTATACTCATTGCTGTGTAATATACCCATTATATACCACAGTTTGTTTATCCATTCTATTCTTGGGGAACACTCAAGTTGTTTCTGGTTTTGACTGTTACAACATCTTACTAAGTAAAATTCTTTAGAGTACATACCATGTGATGCATATGTGCACAAGTTTTTCTAGAGTTTATACCTAGCAGTCAAATTTGGGGGTTATAGGATATGTCAGTGTTCCATTTGTAATGAACTGTTATTCGAAGAGTTTGTACTAATTTATCTTCCCAATGGTAGTGTGTCGAAGTTCTCATTGTTTCAGATACTCACCAACATTTGGTATTGTCAGACCTTTAATCCTTTTCCAGACTGGTAATTGAGTAATAGTATCTCCTGGAGGTTTTAATTTATGTTTCCTGATTACTAATCAGGTTAATCATCATTTCATGCTTGTTAGCCATTAGGATTCTTTTTCCAAATATTCTTTAGAACACTTTTGACTCTCTTTGTATTGAGTCGTCTTTTTTATTGATTGGTACAAGCTCCTTATACTGGATCTTATTATTTTGTAAGTTACATGTTTTAAATATCTTCTCCATGATAGAGTTTGTCTTTTTACCTCTTTATGATATCTTTTGATAAACAAATGTTTTTGTTTTGTTTGTTTGGGGTTTTGATTTTTTTTTTTTTTTTTTTTTTTTGGCTGTGCTGCACAGATCAACTTGTGGGATCTTAATTCCCTGACCAGGAATTGAACCTGTGCCATTGGCAGTCAAAGTGCAGAGTCCTAACCATTGGACTGCCAGGGAATTCCCGTGAACAAGCATTTTTAATGTTAATATAGTTATAGACTTGCCTTGGATCTAAATTCTATTTAGATCTATTTATCTAAATTCACATTTAGATCTAAGTTCTAACTGGAATTAATTTTATATATGCTATGTGCTAGGCATAGTTTGCAGTTTTTTATCTATGTGGTTACTCAATTGTACTGACACCACTTACTGAAAAATCTAGCCTTTCCCCAGTACTCTGGAATGATACTTCTCTCATATAGCAGGTGTCTGTTGATGCATGAGAATCTGAGATGTCTCTTCTGTTTTTCTATTTGTCTCTCCCTGCTCTAATGCTACACCAAAATATTACAGTTTTTATCTGGTAGAGCAAGTTTTTCCACTTGTTCTTCAAGAGTATCATGGCTATATGTGCCTCTTTGCACTTCCATATAAGTGGAAGTGGATAACTTATTAAGTTATATGCACAGAAATGTTGGGATTTTTGTTGAGATTGCATTGAATCCATAAATTATTTGGGAAGATTTCACATTTTTACAATATAGTGGCTTCTAACTGTTCAACATAGTATTCCTTCTTAAAGTCCCCTAGGTCTCTCAATAAGAGTTTATAACTTAATGTGTCTTTCAGGCTTTTTGTTAGATATATTCCTAGGTATTTCACATTTTTGGTGCTATTATATTGGTATTTTAAAATTTGGTGTCTTTTGTTGCTGATATAGATAAGAATACAATTGGTTTATATATATTTTAGCAAATTACTAAATTATCTTACTCCTTTTAATAATCTACAGACTCTTTTGGACTTACTATATACAAATTAGATCATCTGCAAGTAATACAATTTTCTTTTTTGGCAATTTTCTTTTTAAAACAATAACCTTACATATTTTGTTTCTCTTTTGGCTTCCTATACTTGCTAGACCATCTATGTAATGTCAAATCAATAAAGGCAGTGGCAGTAGGCATTCTTGTCCTTCTGATTGACAGAGAAAACTTATAACATTTCACTCCATTAAATATGATATTTACTGTAGGTATTTTATATGTGTATCAGATTAAAAACATCTGTTTTATTCTTGTTTTTCTAGTAGGAATTTTTTGCACTTTTTTCCTTCAAAACAAACAACTTTTTAAAAATTTTATTCAAGTATAGTTGACTTACAGTGTTGTATTAATTTCTGGCATACAGCAAAGGGATTCAGTTATATATATACATATGTATATATACATATGTATATATATACACACACACATATGTACATCCTTTTTCATATGCTTTCCTATTATGGGTTATCGCAGGATATTGAATATAGTTCCCTATGCTATAGAGTAGGACCTTGTCGTTCATTCATTCTCTATATAACTGTTTGCATCTGCTAATCCCAAACTCCCAACCTATCCCTCTCCTATCCCTTCCTCCCCCTTGGCAACCACCAAGTCTGTCCTCTGTGTCCATGAATATTTCGTAGGTAAGTTCACTTGTGTCATATTTCAGAGTCCACATATAAGTGATAGTATATGGTGTTAAAGCAAACAACTTTTTATTGAAGTCTAGTTGATATGCAATATTATATTAGTTTCAGATATACAGGAAAGTGATTCAGTTATATATATTCCAGAAATATATATCTACTCTTTACAGATTCTCTCCCATTATAGGTTATTACAAAATATTGAATATAGTTCCCTGTGCTATATAGTAGGTCCTTGTTGTTTATTTGTTTTATATGTAGTAGTATGTATCTACTCCTAATCCCAAACTCCTAATTTATCCTCCCCCACTCCTTCCTCCTTTGGTAACCATAAATTTATTTCCTATGTGTGTGAGTGTATTTCTGTTTTGTAAATTACTTCATTTGTATCATTTTTTTAGAATCCACATATAAGTGATAGTATATGATATCTGTCTTTGTCTGACTTACTTCACTTTGATAATCTCTAGGTCCATTGTAGGAATTTTTATCAAGAATGAAAATTGAATTTTATCAAGTGCTTTTTATGTATCTATTGAGGTGGTCATGTCATCTTTCTTTTTAAGCTTTTAATGTGATGATTACATAAATTGATTTCTTACTGTTAAGCTAACCTTGAAGTCCTAGATAAACCTAACTTAGTCTTAATGTAGTCTTCTTTTTTTTATTTCTTGATTTGGTTTGCTATTCATTTTCTATTTTTGCATCTAAGTTTATGTGTGAGACTGGCCTGCATTTTTCTTTGTCTTGTTCTTGTTAGATTTTGCTAGCATTGTAAATGATTTGGAAAGTGTTGCCTCTTTTTTAATTCTCTGGAAGAGTGTATATGTTGGAATTATTCTTGAATGCTTCGTTGAATTTACTGGAGAAAGCGTCTGGACTTAGAATTTTTTATGGGAAGATATTTTACTGTTGATATAATGTCCTTATAGGATTTTTTGTATTTCCTATTTCTTCTTGGGTTAGTTTTAGCAGTTATACTTTTCTAGGATAGTTCTTATTTAATATAAAATCTTAAATTTATTGGCATAATGTTGTTCTAATATCCTTTTATCTGTTTAATGCCTGTAGCATCTATAGGGGGCTTCCCTGGTGGCTCAGATGGTAAAGAATCTGTTGCAATGCAGGAGACCCAGGTTCGATCCCTGGGTTGGGAAGATCCCCTGGAGAAGGGAATAGCAACTCCAGTATTCTTGCCTGGAGAATTCCATGGACAGAGGAGCCTGTTGGATCAGGGATCACAGTCCATGGGGTCACAAAGAGTCAGACATGATTGAGCGACTCACACACACAGCATCTATAGTGCTGTCTCCTTTTCGTTTTTGAAATTGATTGTAGGTGCTCTTTCTCCCTTTTTCTTTTTATCACTCTTCTCAGAGGTTTATTTTATTACTGATATCAAGGATCCAATATCTGTCTTTATTGGACCTCTTTATTATTTATTTACTACTTTATATTTGCTGTGCCCTTTATTTTCTTTCCTTCCATTTATTTGGATTTATTTTGCTAATATTTTTTTTTTAGCTCCTTGACATACATACTCTTTGATTTTTTCTTTTAAGTGTTTCTTCTTTCACATAAACAATTAAGGTTATACATAGATAATCTGTTCTCTAAAATATCAGCTTTAGGTAATCTTACAAGTTTTAGGGTTTTTTCTTTAGCTGCCCTGGGTCTTTATTGCTGCACTTGGGCTTTCTCTAGTGGTGCGTGGGCTTCTCGTTGTGGTGACTTCTCTTGTTGCAGGGCACATGCTGTCAGGCACATGGACCGAAACGCTTGTGGCCCGCAAGCTCAGTGGTTGCGGTTTGAGGGCTCGAGAGCACCAGCTTAATAGTTGTGGTGCACAGGCTTAGTCGCCCCGAGGCATGTAGGATCTTAGTTCCTGGACTGGGGATCCAGTTGATGTCCCTTGCACTTGCAGGAGAACTCTCAACCCCTGGGCCACCAGGGAAGTCACCTTACAAGTTTGATATGTATATTTTTATTCCTAAAAGTTTTATTCTTCAGTTATTGTTGGGTATAGCTTTCTAAATATGTCCATTAGATCAAGTTTGTTAATTATGTTGTTCAAAGTATCTGTATTACTGACATTTTAGCTGCTTATTCTATAAATTACTAAGAGGAGTGTGTTAAAATCTTCACTGTAGTTTTGTACTTGACTATTTTGTTGTCTGTCAATGTTTGCTTTCTATATTTTGAGATTATATTATTATGTATATAGCAATTCAAAATTGTTGTATCTTCTTGGTAAATTGAAATTTTTATCATCTTGAAGTGGCCTTCTTTGCCACTAATAATGCTTAATGCCTCAAGTTTATTTTGCCTAATATTAATGTAACTATCACCTCATGGGAAATAGATGGGGAGACAGTGGAAACAGTGTCGGACTTTATTTTTCGGGGCTCCCAAATCACTGCAGATGGTGATATCAGCCATGAAATTAAAAGACGCTTACTCCTTGGAAGGAAAGTTATGACCAACCTAGACAGCATATTAAAAAGCAGAGACATTACTTTGCCAACAAAGGTCCATCTAGTCAAGGCTATAGTTTTTCCAGTGGTCATGTATGGATGTGAGAGTTGAACTGTGAAGAAAGCTGAGCGCTGAAGAATTGATGCTTTTGAACTTTGGTGTTGAAGAAGACTTTTGAGAGTCCCTTGGACTGCAAGGAGATCCAACCAGTCCATTCTAAAGGAGATCAGTCCTGGGTGTTCATCGGAAGGACTGATGTTGAAGCTGAAACTCCAATACTTTGGCCACCTCATGCAAAGAGTTGACTCATTGGAAAAGACCCTGATGCTGGGAGGGATTGGGGGCAGGAGGAGGAGGGGATGACAGAGGATGAGATGGCTGGATGGCATCACCAACTCGATGGGCATGAGTTTGAGTCAACTCCAGGAGTTGGTAATGGACAGGGAGGCCGGGCGTGCTGCAATTCATGGAGTCGCAAAGAGTCGGACACGACTGAGCGACTGAACTGAACTGAAGTGAAGGTAACTATGCCAGTTTCTTCTTGGCTAGTATTTACAAAGCTAATGTTTTTCCATCACTTTATTTTCAATATTTTATATCTGTATGTTATTTAGATGTCTTATAAACTGTAAATAGATAAATTTATCCATTCTGACAATATTACATTGTCGCTGCATCATTGAGCCTCATACATGTAATTTCTAATACATTTGGATTTCATTCCACCATTTTCTTTTGGGTTTTTTGTTTCACCTGTTTAAGGTCTCATTTTCTCTTGTTTCCTGTATTCTTTTTGTTGATAATCTTTTTATCACTCTGCTTTTGTGCCTCCATTCATCTGTTCCCTAGTCTTTTGATGGTTACCTTAAAAATTATAGAATATATACTATATTAAAGAAAAGTAAAACTTAAAGTAAACCCTTTTCTCCAGAAGCTTTCACATCAGTGGAACAGACATATGTGTTAATAATTTTGGTACGGTATAATGAGTCCTTAGTAGAAATGTATTCAACATGCTCTGGGTCGATCAGAGGAAGAAGTAACCAAATTCTTTGGGAAACTGGGATAACTATTGAAGAAGAGATATTTGAGCCTTAGCTTAAGATGTGGATAAGGTAGGGGAAGGTAATCCAGGCAGAGGAAGAATGCAACCTGTATTAAAAAAGCAGAGCATTGTAGAAGTGCGTGTCATGTTCAAATAGAAGACCAATAGTTTGGCATGGCTAGAATCAGCATTTAAGGAAAAGGGAAAAGGACTGTCAGCGGTAAGATGGGACCACCCTGTTACCTTTTATTAAACACTCTCATGGTACCCTGTATTTTTTTTATGACACTTTCCTACTTTGAACTCCCTGTTCAGTGTCTGTTTTTTTCACATTCATCCTTAATCCTGGATAATCAATAGATACTACCCATGGCTCAGATGATAATCTGCCTGCAATGCAGGAGACGTGGGTTTGATCCCTGGGTCAGGAAGATCTCTTGGAGAAGGGAATGGCAACTCACTCCAGTTTTCTTACCTGGAGAACTCCATGGACAGAGGAGCCTGGTGGACTACAATCTCAAAGGGTCTCAAAGAGTCGGACACAACTGAGCAACTAACACTTTCACTTTCTTTCAAAATTAATAAATCAAGAATAAATGCAAGAATATCATTTTTAGCTGTAATAAACACTAAAATTGTTAATATGGCTATCACAAGGAAGTAGGACTAGGTGATAGGGTTAGGGGGTTTGAGAGGAAACTTTTACTTAATTTGTTTATATTCCTCTGTATTGCTCAAATCTGTTCTCGTGTGTTCTCATTACATTTTTAGAGTTTTTATTGAGATAAAAATTCACAGTAAAGTATGCAGATCTTGTGTTTAGCTTAATAAACATTTACACATGTAAACGTGGTTACACATCCATGTAACCACTATCTGGATCAAGATATAAGATATGTCCAGTGCTCCAGAAGATTCTCTCAGTACTGCCCCTTTCCAGACAGACTGCACCCCCCCAGATCACCACTGTGGTGACTTCTTCCACTATGGTGTAGTTTTGCTTGTCTTTCACCTCATTTACATGGAGCTATATAATATGCACTTTTCCAAGCCTTTCTTACTGATGTATAATACACTTCCATTAAAATATACTGATCTTAAATGTTAGCTCAGTAAATCCTGATGCATTTCCAGCACTCCAGAAGACTCCCTAATGCCTCTTCCCAGTCAATAATGTCCCCACTAAGATAATCACTATTTTGACTTCTACCAACATTGCTTTGTTTTGCCTGTTCTTGAGCATCACATAAATGGAATCATACAGTCTCATGGAGGGCACCACCCAGATATTCTTTAGGAGAACCTGCTGTAGGAAGCAGCTTGACGAAGGACCTCCAACCCACCCTACCATAGCTCTCCTCCTGAGCCTCTCCTGAGCAGCTCTCTGCTGAAGGCTGAGCATGGGGTCCCAGAGCCTGGCCCTCCTGCCTGATGGGGAGCCCTCTGGCAGATCGCCTTTGCTCTGGCTGGCTTGGCAGAGCCCCTCAGACTGTGCTGTCGTCTGAGACTCCTCCTACTCAGTCTCGCCCTCCTCCTCTCCTTTCACAGGCTTTAGATCATGTGACTTGAAGTTTTGCCATACCTATTCCTGTTCCCTCTCCCTTTATTCTTCTTGAGCTTTCCCCCTAATAAGTCTCTTGCATATCTGCTCCCATTTTGGCACCTACTTCTCAGAGGACCCAAACACAAATATGCACTTTTGTGCTGACTTCATTTGCTCAGCATTCTGTCTGTGAGAGCCATCCATGTTGTTACGTGTAATTCGTTCTCTTCTGTTGCATGAGTATAGCACAATATATGGATCCATCCTAATGGTACTGGGCATTTGAATAGTTTTCAGCTTAGTGCTCTTATTTTGATGTTTTTATACATGCAAGTATTTTGGTGAACACGGGCACTCATTTCTCTTGGGTATATGCCAAGGAAGTGGAGTTGCTGAGTCATAGGCATATGTTTAGCTTTAGTAGATATTGTTAAAGTTTTCCAAATTAGTGGACCAAGCTACACTTCAAGAGCACTTAGAAGAGTTCCTGTTGCATATAATATTTTTAAAATGTAAATGTAAAAATAAATAGTTCAAAAGATAGATACAAACCAGATGTATGCTATCTCATTCTGTTTCATGTTTAAGTTACCATTTTTAAAACTGCCCAATAGAAAAAAAATGTTCACATACCCTAAAATGTACATAGTGGTTATATTAAAGGGAGAAAAGAGATCACGGGGTACCTTTACCTTTGACTTTGAGAAATATCTGAAATGCTTTACAGCAAGTACATATTTCTTTTAATTATTGTCTTCAAAAATATTAACTAGAACTAAAAGGTTTATGATGAAACCCAGCAGGCTCATCCTATACTCCTCCACACCCCTCAGTCACGAGGCTCCTAGCTTACCACTCCTTTAACTGCTTCCAAAGATGTGTTGAAATCCCTTATCAGCTGCCTAATTCTCTTTATTCCTTGTGGGTTTCTATCATTCCCATCACTTTATTGTCATTTAGTGAAATCTGAAGAGAGAGAGAGGTAATTAATATGATCAGTCTGCCATTTTTAATCAGAAGTTCATGCCTACAATCTAACTGATTTTTGGACATTATCATAGTGAATGGGATGTATCAAAGAATAGCAGTGTGTTTTGAAGACATCATTCTGGTGACTTGGATTAGGGATGATGAGGACGGACTGCGGAGGGGAGCACTCAGGCTGGTGGGGAGAATGCTTAGGAAGACACAGAGGTGGGCTTCTCACCCAGCTGTAGCAGGATGGAGACAACAACATAGAGGGCACAGGCAGTCCTTGCCTCAGGATCACAGCTCACATCTAGGGGCCCCTCACCCCAGTTCTTCTCCAGGACAGGCTCCACCTGGAAGGAAACCCACCGGACTGTAAAAGCTGAGAACAAGGAAATATACCAAAAATGGCAACTATGTGGCCATACCCCTTAGTCCCCAGTCCATAGCAGAGGTTGTAATCCACCTCCGCACACTTTCCTGCAGAGCCTGGGGAGCCTCATACTCTCAAATGGTAATAGACACTAGTGATGCGTCAACATGGGGCCAATTGCCCTCCCAGAACTAATAGTTTCCCACTCCCTCTCCAGCCCACAGGCAAACAGCAGAGCCTAAAAACCCCATCCTGAATTGTCCTGAAAACTACATGTCCAAGGAATTGCCACAAACTGGCTGCGTAGATGTGAGCTGGCAGTGGACTATGAAGTAGGAAGCGACTGGTCAATGAGGTTTCTGGGTCCCTTGAGAGCATGGGCAGTCACTTCCACTAGGACCTGGGCCCTCAGCTCAGGCTATCTTACCTTGTCCTTCATGAGGGGCAAGGTCCCCTTATCTAGGGCCTCAGCAACAAACTGCCGGACCTCAGACAGCTCTGGGGACAAGAGAGAGGGTGGTCAGCAGAGAGGCAGGGCACATAGTGGGACAGGGCTTCGCTGTCTGATCAGACCCCGGACAAGCATCACAGAAGGTTCCAGAGAACCCCAGAGTGGCTAGACGGAGATTATTTCCACTGGGTTTCTGCTTTCCTCTTAGCCTGCAGGAGGTCAGAGACTGCACCATGGGGAAAGAGGAGGCAGTCCCTCCATCCCTGTCCTGGGGAAGATGGCTGGTTTGTGAAGTGTGAAGTCTGTGCCTCACAAAATGTAAAAGGCAGTGATACCCAAGAGTTGACTCCCAAGAGTTGACTCCCCACAGGTCCCTCTGCTCACATGCCCTCCACGCCAGCTTATATCCAAGCCCCTCCTCACCCTTCAGGGCATCAGGATATCCCAAATGGTTTCTGCACGTGCCTCTATCAAGACCCCAGCATCATTGAAAAGACTGCTTATGAGAGAATTCACCGCATTGTTCATCTGTAGCTCCCCGGAGCACTGGACCTCAGACACCTAGGACCAGGAGATGGGAGAGAGGAGCCCGGTCCCATTAGAGTGGATTGTCTCCCCACGGTCCTTCCCTCTCTCTGCCCTCTTCTTCCTTGGGCCTCTTACTCTTCGCTCTAGATCCTGCAGCTCTTCATCACTGCGGAGGCACTTAGTCAAGCAGTTTAGCACCTCTTTTTGCTCCTCTGGAGTCAGATCCTGGAGGACTCGCACCATGTCCTGAACCCTCTCTGTTATGCTTTGGAAACTCTCCAAACTCAAAGACTCCCCTGTAGAGGCAGAAATTAAAAACCCAATCCCTTCAGCCTAGCAAGCTCCATTTCCAAGGCCCCCCAGACCCCATTCTTGATCTATCTTTCTTCTGGAGACCACTTCTCTGTAACTTCCCTTCTTCTAGTCTTTTTCTGTTAACATGAGGCAGATAGATACCCATCATCACTGCCTTCTGCTGTCCCCACTTCCACCTCCCAGCTCACCCTCAATTCTTCTCCACCTCCAGGAAATCAAAGCTTATGTAGTTCTTGCCATTCAAAGTGCAAGTTTTGGACCACAGTAGGAGTGATGAGGATTTAGAGAAAGTTAGAGCAGTGGTTCTCAATCTTGACTGTGCATGAGAATCCCCTGCAGAGTAATTAAAACCCCCAGTGCCCAGATCAGACCACACCCCCAGATCAGCTAAATCAGAATTTCCAGAAGTGGAACTCAGTCATCACTACTTTCAACATTTCCCTCAGGTGATATCTGTGTACCAGTGAGAATCACTGTGTTCAGAGGTGATAGATGCAACCTCTAAAGTGGAAACCTACTTTTGGCACTGCCCTACCCTTCTCCAGGGCCTGGCAACCCACTCCAGTATTCTTGCCTGAGAATCCCATGGACAGAGGAGAGTGGTGAGCTACAGTCCACGGGGTTGCACAGAGTCGGACACGACTGAAGAGACTGAGCACGTCTACCCTTCTCCTCCCAACACTCTCCACTACTACTACCACACACACACGCATGCACACACACTCAGCTGCCACACTTGAAATGCATTCCTTGGGGCCAGAGGGCTCAAAGGTGAGGACTGCAGCTACCCTGAACATAGCTGGCCTCCATCCTTACCCAACCACGGTGAACCGCCATCTTTCTCTGCAAAGAGAGGAAGAATAATCTCAGCGAGTCCTCAGGTCACCTCCACCCCAGCTCACCCCATGGACATTCTTGTCCCAGTGGTGGGGGTTCTCAATTCTAGACTCTGAGCCCTCACTGCCTATGCTGGGGAGCCGGCATCCTTATCATGGTGTATAAATGACAAAGTACTATATTTACAGACCCCTTCCTACACTCAGAGATAGGCAGCCATAGGCATATGCCTAAGATGATTGAAGGAGAAAGGGAAGTCCAGAGAGAAGCACCATGCCCTTAGTCACTCAGAAAGTTTGGGTGACAGCAGGAACTGGAATCTATTCCCTGACTCCTCTGTGATGGCACTTAAGAGTGACAGAGAATCTCACTTGAGCTAGCAAGACCTCGCCAGAACTGAACCTGCAGCTTCTACAACTTTCAGTAATTTCTCTTGAGTGTTCTGCTCCACCTAGACTTCTACTCCACCTAGAACCTCGCTCCACTCCTTCACAAGGGCCCTTAGGCAGAACAACCATTATGGGATTCAGGGAAAGGTCAGAGGAAGCCACACACTGAATCATACGGGTCTCCTGGTCTAGTCCTAGTTCCTTTTAAGGTTAGTACAACCTGGGGGCTGTAGGCCTATTGAGCGGCACAGCCAGGCCAAGACCCTGAGACTATCTGACTCCTAGTCCAGTGTTCATGCTGTTGTATGAGAACAGGCCAGGCAATTCAACTGTGCTTTGTAAGCCAATAGGCCTTCTGTAAGGACTGTGAACCCAGAATCCAGCCCACTGACCTACACAGAGCAAGTCAGAGTTGGCGGAGCCTAGAAACCCTAGGCCAGCTTGCAATCCAACCTACTTATCCAACAGGCAGATTTTCCTCCTGCCCTCACCTTGGCTCAAACTTGAGTACATCCTGTTACATTCTCAGCACTGATGACTCTATAATTCCAGGTCATTTGCTATCCTCTTTTTAAAACCAGTATCCCTGCCAATTCTAGAATGATGAACAGGAAGCCCACTCACTCACCTTCTGGAAAGGATCTGGTTTCGTCGAAGAAACAAATGTCTAAACCAGTTTTTTAAAAGAGAGGAAGAGAGATCAGTTGTTAAAAAGCCCAGTTCTCTCTCTGTAAGTTCTTCTTTTTAATATCTCCCCAGTCTTCCCACCCTGCCCAACAGGAAAAATAAATTCTGGGAGAGAGACAGGAGCTAACACCTCTAGGGAAGAATTGGGTTTCCCAGGTGGCTCAGCAGTAAAGAATCCGCCTGCCAATGCAGGAGACACAGGTTCGATCCCTGTGTTTGGGAAGATCCCCTGGAGAAGGAAATGGCAACCACCCATTCTAATATTCCTGCCTGGGAAATCCCATGGACAGAGGAGCCTGGCAGGCTACAATCCACGGGGTTGCAAAAGAACTGGACATGACTTAGTGACTAAGCAACAACACCCTCCATCCTTCTTCCCAGTCCCTGAAACTTCCCCCCACCTTCCAGGTCACCAGGACACCTACAGACTGACACAGACCCCAGTTGAACTGACCCCCACCTTCTTCATATGTTCAGCTCCCCTATCCCACCCCACCCACTGACCCCACGAGGCCTAGCTTACCCATCCTCTCCGCGCTGGGGAAGACAAGCTGCTTTACCCGATAGGCCAGGACCTTCTCCGGGGTGATGGTCACTTCCTCTTCATTCTAGGAAAAAGGAGCGATGTAGATTGACCCCTCAGTTCCTGACATAATTACCTTGCCTGGTCTCCCAAACATTCCTGGGTGGTAGACATTATTACCCTCAATTTACAGATGAGAGAACCGAAGCTCTGAGAGGGTCAGCAGATGAGCCCATTTCACATCAGCAGAGTTGATATTTGACTCCACATCTGATTTCATTTCCATTTCATTCAACAAATATTTATGGGGAATTCCCTGGCTGTCCAGTGGCTAGGACCCAACACTTTCACTGCCAGGGGCCTGGGATCGATCCTTGCTTGGGGAACTAAATTCCCACAAGCCACATGGTGTGGCCAAAAAAAAAAAATTTATGGAGGACAAAACATGCCTGTTTTGTTCCAGGCATCATGGCTCCTGTCGTCCTGCCTCCTAAACGGGGAGGAAGACAATGAACAAGCAAACACCACCTGTGTAATTATGAGCCATGGGAAGCGCTATGAAGCAAATGAAAACAGAGCACTGCCAGAGATTTAAAGGGGAGAGACTGTGTGATACTATATACTTTCTTGGGGCAAGAAGAGAAGTTGTAAGAAGGCAAGACTGCTCAGAAAAGTCTAGAGGAAGAGATGAGGAGCCTGGTGTCTGGGCTGGCAGCCCCTGACCTGCAGTGGGTAAGCCAAGCTGGCTTGCCCACTGTCCCTGCCTCCAGAGATGCTAGCCTTGCTTTCGTATTGGAGATCAGAAAGTTCCAACAGGATCTGAAAACTAAGTTGCTTTTTACATTTCAGAGTTTCAGTCTTTGCTATCTTCACAGTTTCTGTCACTAGATACAGGTCTTCTCTCTTCGCCTGGATTGATTGGAATGAAGAAGGCAGTTCCTTCTTCAGCTTCCTGGAAGGAGTAAAAGGGGGAATGAGAGGGGCCCCACCTCCTAGGCACATCTCTCCCTCCCCACCAGTTACTCTGTATTTGAGACTTAGTGCTCCTGAGGTCGGAAAACCAAGGTACATGGAACCCCTGTCAAAGTTCACTTTACCCACCATGGAGGGGAAGGGGTGCAAAGTGGGAAGGGAACCCACTAGCATTTCTGGAAGATTAGAGTATGCCAGCACAGTGAAATACTTCACACGTTGTTTCATTTAACCCTCCCCACATCCGCATGATATAGGCAGGCTTGCATTCATTTTTCATACGAAACTGAGGCTTAGAGACAGGTCCTGAATGGTCCAAGTTCACACAGCAAATAAGCAGAGCTGGGATTCAAGCCCCGGTCTGTATGAGTCCAAAGCTTCTGCCCTTCTCATAGCACTGAGATGGGCATGTGCCCAGCCCAGAGCAGCCCCTTCTCTGAGAAGCGGTCCCAGCTCCCTACACGGGTCTCTGGGACCTGGTTGTGTATTGTCCACCTTCAGGGTCCATGTGCCATTTCTGATTCCATAAGGGAATTCATGGGCTTCCCCAGTAGCTCAGAGGGTAAAGCATCCACCTGCAATGCAGAAGACCTGGGTTCAATCCCTGGGTCGGGAAGATCCTCTCAAGAAGGAAATGGCAACCCACTCCAGTATTCTTGCCTGGAGAATCCCATGGACAGAGAAGCCTGTGGGCTACAATCCATGGCGTCGCAAAGAGTCAGACACGACTGAGCGACTAACACACAAGGAGATTCATTTTGTGACTTAACACAGCCTGGTGGAATTTCTGGTATTTGCAGCCAAAAGATCTCTCTACATCCTTGCCTCTGGTGACCTTCCTTTACCTACCTGCCCCCACACAACTCTATTTACACACTCAACATAGCCTCACCCTAGAAACAATGCATTCTAGAAAAAAAAAATGAGTTCCCTCAGCAAAGGCCCCTCCCCAGCAAGACTGTGGTGGTAGGAGAAGGTCAAAGGACCAGTCCAATTTCACTGGAAGCCTTTCAGTTCTGAATTAAAAAAGGGAAACAAAAGGCATCCACCCTGCCCAGGGAGGGCTAGCCCAGGAAAACAGAGGGGCCTCTTTCCCTGAACCAGCCACACTTTGCAACGATTCCAGCTAGGGGAGAAGCCACCAATACCAGCCACAATATAACTGCTGAGGCGGAGGCTGCTGGAGTCCCTCGGAGGGACCATGCCCCCAGCTATCAGCATGTCTGTAGCCCTTGATCGGGGCCACTCTGCTGGGGCGGGGTGATGGCACTTCCTGTGCAGGAAATGTTCAACCGGGGTGCTTTGATTTCACCGTGCGTCCCCTCTGCTCTCTTCTTGAGCACTTACCATGTGCTGCGGATAAACAGCGAGGTTAGTAAAGACGGTCCCTGGTCACAAGCTCTTCTTAGTGCAGCGAGGGACAGGTACATGGAAACCACTGACTTGCCAACAAAGCAAAGTGAAACAAGCACAGAACGAAGGTTTGGGCAACACAGTTTAAGAAAACAGAGGAGTGTGGTCTCAAAACCAGCCAGTTTGCTCCAAGTCAGAGCCATCAATTACCCTGGAGGACAGCAGGAAAGGAAGTGAATTGGGGACTTCAGAAGAAGGATTCCTGGAGGCTGGTTCTGGCTTGCTAAGGGTGGACAAGAGGAGGGCATGCTTGAATAAGGACTGGGTTGAGGCGGGGAGGAGTACTGGGAATAGGGAGTGACAGGCAGCACCAGCCAGGGCTCCCCCCACCTCCGATGGCCTAGGTGCCCCAAAATATGGGCTGCTCCCTCTTCTCCTTCTCCCTTGCTGTCCACCTCCAGCCTCACTTGTTGCTAAGGGAATCCAGGAATTTGAAGGGTATCTTGCACGTTTTTAACTTGATATTCATCTCATGGAAAATGTGAAATGCTATTTTAAATGTCATTTCGGGGGAAAATTTCACTGTCCAATTTTCCTTTGAGTCTTCGACGTCCAGAATTTCAAAGTTACCTGGAAAGAGAAAGGTAAGGTCACAATGTCGTTATTATCACTGAGGCTAACCCAAAAGATCTCTAGAAGATCCTTGCTGATGTGCCCCATCCTGGGCTCCCCTCATGATCCCCTTCTCTTCTGAGCAAGTCTTCCAGCCATGGCTCCCAGTCAATGCTGTTCTCCCAAGAAGTTATATAGTTGGAGCCCGCTCAGCCACATTCTTACCAAATGACCTTGGGTAAGTCACTCCACCTCTGAATCTGTTTCCTCATCTATAGAAGGAGAATATTCTTAGCACCTACTTCCAGTGCTTGAGGAGATTAAATCATACCGCTAGCACTTAGCACACTGCTAAATGCTCAGTAAATGTGAACTAGTCCTATTAAACCATTTGAGAGGTTGAAACGGAACAAAGAAAAGTAAAGCGAAAGAATTAGGAGCCCCTGACCACTTGGCTTCCCAGGTGACGCTAGTGGTAAAGAACCTGCCTGCCAATGGAGGAGACAATGAGACTTGGGTTCGATCCCTGGGTCGGGAAGATCCCCTGGAGTAGGAAATGGCAACTCGCTCCAGTATTGTTCCCTGGAGAATAATGGACAGAGGAGCCAGGAGGGCTATAGACCATGAGGTCACAAAGAGTTGGACACGACTGAGGGAATGAACACAACCTTTGGGAAATAAAAATAGAGCAGAGTTCAATCTCTGTGTTCGTGTGACCTGAGCAGGTGTAAAGTGAGGCAACTCTGGAAAGTTGCCCACCAGCATGGACTCTGCCCGGCCTTGCATAAGGCCTTGTGTAAGGGCCTAGAGTCCAAGTTCATTGCTGCCCCAGAGTTAATGGTGAGTGTGTGGAGATGCTGCCAAGCTGAGTGCCTTTCTCTCAGACCTCCCAGTTCTGAGCCCACAGAGGAGGGAGAGAATCTACTGCTGCATTTTAGGGGTGGGCCTGAATTTCTAGAGAAAAAAATGCATTTTGAAACTGGTGGAAACATGACAGACTTAGAAACAATGCCTGAAATCAGTCCTGTTTGTGTGATGCTAATGTCTCAGGGGCCATTTGTTTCTTGAGTAACGGAAAACTTGGTGTACTTTATCAAAGAGAAAGAAAAATCAAACCTCATGCACACAAAGGCTACAGCGTGGGAGAATTCTCTGGTCCAGTAGTTAGGACTCCATACTTCCACTGCAGGGAGCATGGGCTTGATCCCTGACTGGGGAACTAGATCCCACAAGCCATGCAACATAGCCCACACAGTACGGAGAAGGGCAGCGGGGAAGAGTAACGTGACAATGAAGAAACCTAACAAGTACTACCTCAGCCAGGTGACCAAGGTCAGTATCAATAGTGATAAGTCTTGTTGATAGTACATAGCCTTGCTATGAGGGTTTCCCAGGAGGCTCAGTGGCAAAGAATCCTCTGGCAATGCAGGAGATGCAGGTTTGATCCCAGAATCAGGAAGGTCCCCTAGAGAAGGAAATGGCAATCCACTCCAGTTACCTGGAAATCCCATGGATGGAGGAGCCTAGTGGGCTTAAGCAACAGCAGCAGCAAACCCTTGACATGATGTGGTGAGAACAGCACTTTACCTCTGTAATCTTTCCCCACCCCCCAAACCCATTTCCTAGGTCTAAGAGACAGAAAAAAAATCAGACAAATCTCAGTAGAGAGGCCTCCTACAATATGCCTGACTGCTGCTGCTGCTGCTATTGCTAAGTCACTTCAGTCGTGTCCGAGTCTGTGTGACCCCGTAAATAGCAGCCCACCAGGCTCCCCCGTCCCTGGGATTCTCCAGGCAAGAACACTGGAGTGGGTTGCCATGTCCTTCTCCAATGCATGAAAGTGAAAAGTGAAAGCGAAGTCGCTCAGTCGTGTCCGACTCTTCGAGATCCCATGGACTGCAGCCCACCAGGCTCCTCCGTCCATGGGATTTTCCAGGCAAGAGTACTGGAGTGAGGTGCCATTGCCTTCTCTGATATGCCTGACTAGTACTCCTCAAAACTGCCAAGGCGTGTAACTCTATGGCTGATTCATATCAATGTATGACAAAACCCACTGAAAAATAAAAAATAAATAAATAAATAAATAAATAAATAAATTTTACAAAAAGTTAAAAAAAAAAAAAAACTGCCAAGGCCATTAAAAACAAGAAAATTCTGAGACACTGTCACAGCCGAGAGGAGCCTAAGGAGACATGACAACTAAATGTAACATGATGTCCTGGATGGGATCCTGGAACAGAAAAAGGACACTAGATGAAAACCAAAGATATCTGAATAAAACTAAAGAAATCTGAATAAAACTTTGTTGCTGTTCAGTCACTCAGTCATGTCTGGCTCTTTGCGGCTCCATGGACCACAGCACGTCAGGCTTCCCTGTCCTTGACTATCTCCCGGAGCTTGCTCAAACTCATGTCCATTGAGTTGGTGATGCCTTCCAACCATCTCATCCTCTGTCACCCTCTTCTTCTCCTGCCCTCAGTCTTTCCCAGTATCAGGGCCTTTTCCCATGAGTTGGCTCTTCACATCAGGTAATGGACTTTAATTTTTAAAAAACCTATGTACACACATCCACACCAAAAAGTTAAAAATAATAATGTTTCAAAAAGAAGCAGGTCAAATTGCTAAAAATCAATTTAAATTATCAGTTCACCTATTCTTAATTTTTTTAAAGTTTGGTTTCACCTCTGTCTCTGAATTCTTTATGCAAACAGAATTTCCCTTAAAGGAAGTTAACCTCATCAATTTTCCATAATTAAACTTGCCCCTGCTGCCCCTGGAGAATAATGTGATCGTTGCAAAACATCCTAGTCCTACTTTAAAGTTTTTTTATTTTTGTCATTTGGCAAACTGATTTTTTTTGTTGGGGGGTGGGGTAGTTGGCCATGCTGGGCGGCATGCAGGACCTTAGTTCCCAGGAACTTAGTTCCCCTACAAGGGTTCGAACCTGTGCCCCCTGCAGTGGAAGTTCGGAGTCCTATCTACTGAACCACTAGGGAAGTCCCTGATTTTGATTTTGACTTTTTTAAAAACTAGCTTTTAGTAAATTGACTCTTGGCAATTCAACTTTCAGAAAATCGAGTCTTTGAAAAATGCTAATCTGAAATTTTCCTAAAGATGCTTGCTTGCTGAATTAAATTCCACTTGTGGAAAAGCCCATCACCTCTGAGCAATCTGGGTACAGTTCTTGATCACATAATAGTCATACGTGGCAGGTGCTTTAGAACCATACAGTGGTGTTGTTAGAATTCTTTTCCATCTCTTGTGGAGAACCAAAAGGATTTTGGTAGAGATGTCTGAGCTGTAAAACTCCTCACCATGAGGCATGAGACGCCGTAATAAAGTCTCCAAGAGAAGTTCATCGACACCTCTCCTGGGGCTTCTGAAACCCAAGAAACCCCAGGAGTTGGGAATCGCTGAGCTTGGAAGCAGGAGAATGGGACAGACTTCTCTCCTAAGGCCTCTGAACCCTTACGGAGTTCTGCTGATCAGCAACTTCCCATTCAACCCACATCCCCAGGGAACTTGAAGGGCTAATAACTGCCACCAGCAAAAAGCCTGGGGAGAACTTTCATTGAATGCTCCTTCTTGCCGGCACTGTGATAAATGATTTACATAATTCACCTCATTTGACTCTTCCAACAGTCTTCTCAAGTTGACAGATGAGGAAACAAGCACAGATAAAGCAACTTGTCCAGAGGTTACCCAGCTGCAAGTGTGGCAGAGCCAGGTTTTGAAGTCAGATGCCCCCCAGTTCTAAAGCCTGGGTCCTTTCTTAACCACTATGCAAATTGTTTGCATTTACTTATACGTTTCAATGATTAACTTTATAAACACATGAGAAGACCTTAGCTAATTTAAAAGCGAATTATTTACAAAGGGAAAAAATAGGAAAGAAGACTATTTAGGAATAGTTTGCAAGAGAAACAAACTGCCACTTCCCCAATTCCCTTCTCCCCATGCAGCTCTCTTGAACATTTCTTAAGTTGAAGTGTATGGATATGTACATACAAATTCTATGGTTTGTTTGTTGACTGGTTGACCTGGTTGTTAGCAATGGGGCATTGAGAGAGGGGCAGAGTAGGAGCGGGTAAAGTCTCTCACACCTCATACTGACCTTGGAACTCAGGAACCACCACATCAAATGGTACTTCACTCTCCAGGATGTCTTTCAGGGTGAGGTTTGTCTTGTCATACTGGTATCCAAAGAAACGTCTCCTCTTCTTCACCAGATAGAAGCAGTGGAATTTGTCAGCATCCGTGAAGCTTCTGACAGCAATCAACTCTCCACTGTTGTCTAGCTCTTCAACCACAACTCTTGTGATTGACTCAAATAGTGTGGGCATTGTGCCTGGACCAACTGGGGAAAGGAAGTCAATTGCAGTTTGGGGGCAGGGGGATATTGGTTCAGGTTTTATGATCTTCTACTTTTGGCAGATCCAAAAGTTCTAAGCCAACCAGAACTTGGAATGATTTGGCTTCCCTGTTTCTAGAAGGTGTGGCATTCACTACAAACTAAGATGGAATGACCATTACAAATGCCAGACTCTCCTCACCGCTGGTAGAACCCTTCTGGAGGAAGGCTGGAATGGCGATTGCCCCAAAAGGAAAGTGAGACCTGTTTTCTGAGTCTCCCACAGCAGAGTTGCCCCCTTGCTCAGAGGGACCTGATGGGTGGGAAGGCATTCCCACCATCCCCAAACCTTACCAGCGCTGATGAACAGAGGAACCAGGAAGAGATGAAGAGCCCGGCTGCAGACCTCACGTTACCAACCCCAACAGATGACTTCTTCCCTTGGCTCTGACTCCTGGGCCTCCCTCCCTTCCTGTTCTGCAAGGCAGTTGGATGGGTGCCCCTACCCACCATTTCCCAGTAAGATGGTGATAAACTGGTCTCAGAAGGAAACAGAAAGGGTAGTCCCTACCTTTATACTTAAAGAGTGGCTTGCAGCTGGGTACCTTGGACAGCCACCCACCCCCAAGTCCTGTCTCCTCCATTTCTGGTCACCTTCTGAAGGATTACCTCATGTTTGGTAAAAGCAAATGAATCCTGAAACCTCACCTGGGTATCTCCCGCCACCCACTCTCTGCTTCAACCTCTCCCTGGTCTACTTTTGGCCCCTGTACCTCTCCACTCGCTGGCCCTGCGGGACCTTCCACAGGCCCACCACCAGTCCAGCCTGACATACCCACCACGTTGGAGCCCTCAGGCTCTCTTCCCTCTAAATCCTTCCTACTCTCTCCTCTTCCATCAATCACTCTGCCCCTCCTTCCTTTTCATATCTTTTCCCCCTTTCTTCAGGTTCCTCTGCTACCCTCCTGAGGCCAGACCACAACCCACAGGCTTCCTGGTCACCTTCCCCTAATTCCCTTCTGGCTGACGCAGGCACCTGCTCACCCCTCACCCATGTTCCCCTCTCTGCCCCTGCCCCCGTCATGGTGATCAGCTCACAACTCACTCCCCACCGGAATCCTTCTGGGATTATGGAGAGGCTGTGCCCGGGGCCTAACGGGTCCATCTCTTTGGACCACAGGTGTGTGGTCCAAAAAAGAGGCCACACACCTCTTTTTTGTCCTCAGCTACTCACCAAAAATGGAGGTTGTAAGAATTCCCTCTGTGTAAGGTCTCTGCACAGTTCCGGGCCACTGTGTCTTGGGACTATATAATATGGGAACTGAAAGAAAAAATAAACTGGAGAGCTAGGAGCCCCACCTCTCAGATTTTTAGATATGCCACTTTAAGGCCTGGCTGGAGGCCGACCCAGGTCAAAGGTAAGAAACCGACAGGGGTTCCCTGGTGATTCAAAGGGTAAAGCGTCTGCCCGCAATGCGGGAGACCCGGGTTTGATCCCTGGGCCGGGAAGATCCCCTGGAGAGGGAAATGGCAACCCACTCCAGTTGCAAGTGGTTCTCTTGCCTGGAGAACCCCATGGACAGAGGAGCCTGGTAGGCTACAGTCCATGGGGTCGCAAAGAGTCGGACACGACTAAGCGATTTCACTTTCACTTCCCTCCTCAAGGACCCAGGACGCAGATAGGTGGGAGGCAGACAGGTAGACACAGATAAGGCACAGAACGGGCTGTAAAGGCCCCTCCCTGGCAGTGAGCCTCAGTAAGTCCTCTTCCCTCCCAGTCCTGCTTATAGAGGGAGAAGGAAGCAGGAAGCTTCCTCTGAGGACACAGAGGCCAGGGGGAGAAGCCGCCCTCCAACGCTGGAGGAGAAGTGACAGGAATTCAGGGGGAGGAATTCAGAGGAAAGGACTGGGCACCCCTTGGGACTCTGGCTTCTTTAGGAAGCCATGGCTGAACTGACACCCTCCCTGGCTGCAGCACAAACTCTCCCTCTGCCGGCCCAGCCTGGCTCAGCCAGTCAAGCCTAGAGGTGTAAGTTCTGTCTGAGGACCAGCCAGGCAAAGTCCCAGAGCAGACTGCTGCACTCTGGCCAGCTTACTGCCTTGGCTAGCTCGCCACCAGCCCTTTCACCCCTTTCTGCTGGCCCCAGGGGCCCTCTCACCATCCAGCAAAGGGTTGGACCCATGCTCCACACTGCCCTCCCCCCGCTCCTCCTCCAGAGCCCTCCAGGAAGCAGAGGCCAGACTCCGGGGAAATAGGAACACATTGTCCTTTATTTGCATTTCGCAGAATACTGTACAAAGGGAGTAAAAATCCTATTCACACTTTGCTTAGAAAGATTTTGAGGTGAAAGTTCCCTATGATACATGGGGTGGCCCTTGGGGGGACCAAGAGGCAGAAAACAGGGCCAGTGACCCCCCAACCCCCACTGCTCCCTCAAGGCCCTGGTACCCACACCTCAGAAGTGACACAGACCCCAGTCAGACGGGGGTGGGGGGGTGGGGGGGGTGGGAGTGGGGAGAAGGCGGCTCCCCTCTGGTCCGTGCTCAGGCTCCCGCCCCCCTCACCTCCTCAGCCTGAGTGGACAGCCCCCACAGGTCACTCCCTGCTCCCTCCACTGTCCTGCTCAGGCGGGGACCATGCAGGACTCTCTAGCCCACCAAACCCATTTGGCAGTGACCTGATGAGCCCACGGGTGCATGCCACATGAGAGGCCCTGGCCCAGCCCCCATCTGCGCGAGAAGGTTACAGGTGAAGGGCTGCAGAGGGGCCGCAGCAACGTTTCTGTGCATCGTCCCCAGGCCGCCCCCCACCACCACCGCAGAGACTGTCACATCAGATCTGGGCTTACGATGACTCACGGGCCTCTCCAACCCATTCCACCCCCCCACGCCACCCCTGAACTGCAGATTCACAGCAGCCTCCCTCCCAATGCATGACCCCACCATGCGGGGGGTAAATGACCCCTCCGAGCCTGCCCCTCCTCCCAGACCACGTCTCAAAGAATGAGGTTGGGTCTGTCCCCACCGCCCACCCCCCTCACACCAATCCCAGCTGCTATGTGACCCCATTCTTCTAAGACTCAATTCAGGATCCCACCCCTGCCCCTAACTCCCTCCCCCAGGGCCAGGACGGCTGCAGCCCTGGCCCCTCACCCCTGGGATCAGGCCACCCACATTCAGCCCGCCATCCTGCTCCTTACCCTCCCCACTCCTACCCAGTACCCCAGGTGGGTCGTGCAGGAGCCATCTGACTTGGATTAGACAATTCTCTACCCAGAGCGATGAGGTGCTGCCACACCTCATCATGGATACAAGCACACACTAAGTGTCACTCTAAAGACTTAAGAATTAAAGTGAAACAAACTAGAAGCTGTACCGTCCCCTCTGCCCCACTCACAGGGGTTAAAGTGCTTTAGCAGTCTGAGGATGAGCAAGTGAGCGGGGGGCTTCTCTTACCCCAACCTCACAGGTCTGTGTTCAGCCCAGAAGCCCAGCCCATTTCATGAACACCCCCCCAGAGTCTCTATCCAAAAGGCAAAAGGAAAAGATTAAAAAAAAAAATCAGAAGGGTCAGAGCCCAGGGGGCCCCACCCCAACCCACTACAAGCTACTTCAAGTCTGCTACTGGGGGAAGTGAGGGGAAAACTAGGGCCCGGAGGCTCATCCCCCGTCTCTGGTGGTTACCAGAGGCTCCTTCTGTCTTCAGCATCACAGCCCAGGCTTCGACCCCTCCCCTGCCATCCTGGGCAGGGGAAGGGGCTGCACCCTCAGTACTTGTTGATTCCAAAAATCCGGACTCCGTGGAGCTGGGGCAGCTTGGGAATGAGCACACTCATCAAAGACACAGTGTTGAGGATGAAATGGATCTGGTCGTACTTGGTATAGAAGCTGGTGAGGAAGTACCTGTAGCAGGAGGTTGGGAGGAGGTATAAAACTCTGTTTAAAAGATCCCTTTCTTCCCCCCTCCCTGGTTGGAGGAGACAGATTCCTGACAGTGAGGAGTTATGGGAAAGACCCCCCAGAACTGAAGTAGGGTGGTAAGATCCCCCCAACTACAGAAGCCCCTGCTGACCCAGGTCCCGTGTTCTACCCCAGACCTGTGGACCAAACTCAGTGGCAGGAAGGAAGCTCCAATGGAGGACAGACAGGACCAAGGAGTCACAACCTGAGCCCAGCAAGAGACCCAGGGGCACCCCAGCCTTTCTTCCTCTGCTCATTCCTAAGCCAAGAGACACAGCTGGCGAGGGGTTTAAGCCTCGCAGGGCCCCAGGGTTCCCCGGGCCTTGGCCTTTCCACTGGTATCCTCCTCTGCCCAAGGCACTCACAGCACGATTGGTGTGATGGTCAGGAATTTCCGAGACGCGGTGAACTGGACCCCATAGTCCATCTGCTCCCAGTGGGTGAGCAGCCTCGCCTTGCCCTGGTCTGGGGTCTCAAAAGGTGTCCCCTTCACTGTGTGCAGGAAGATGTACATGCCCTGGAGGGAGGGGCCTTCGTTAGAGGACGCAGAAGGCCAAGGGTCCTCCAGCTCAGCTCCTCTGCCCCAGTCACAGACATGGGCTCCCAGCGATTGGGAGCCCCATCTACTGGGCAGGGGGATGCGGGCCGGAGGTCAGGCTGAGCAGCTGGGAGACTGGCCAGAGAATAAGGAGACCCACTGGGTGAGAGGGCAGGCCTGGCATGAGGAGAATTCCTGGGGAGGAGTCAACCATAGAACCAGCAAGGAGACGCCATCCCTCTAGTCCAGGACTAGGCTTCCTGCGCCAGCTGCGAGAAGGCCAGCTAATGGGAAGGAACCAGGTCTTGCTTGCCCATCAAGAGTACCAGGGAGCAAGCAGGTAGTGAAAGAGCATGGAGGGGCAAGAGAGAAGGACACTCAGATCCTGACTGGGGGAAGAGGCATTTCTGCCCCAGGTTAGGCATCCAAGTGCTGCAGACTCTTTGGGGTCCTTAGCTCAGCTCTTGATGACCCCCTCTTCCAATCCATAAGCCACCCCGTCCAAGAGGTGTGGCCATAGCTGCAGATTTTATTCCAGTAACGGGAAGTGGGGCAGAAACAAGAGAGCTCTGGTGACTGATGTCAGCATGTCACCCTGACATCTGGCCCACGTCTGGGGGGGAGGGTCTCCTACCCCCACCCGCACCCCACCAAAGGCAGGCAGCAGGCAGGCCCTCACCATGTTGTGGATGAGGTTGGTGAGGGTCCAGACGACGGGGACGCTCACAAAGGGGATGCTGAGCAGTACGACGTGGAGAAGCCCGATGGCCAGCACGTACGAGAGCCAGATGCCGCGGCTGTTCATCACCCGCGTGTTGGGGTTCACCTCGCTGTGTGCTGTTCCCACGTTCATCCTGCTGCCCCTCTCCTACCACTGTCCTACAAACAAGCAGCACAGGTGAGACAGGTTACACCACTTTCCCTGCTCCCTCACACCTTCCAATTCCTGCAGGGACGCAGGCTTTATCCATTTCCCGCTGCAGGGCTGGGACAAACTCCAGGCTGCTCTGCACGTCATCCAATCAGGACAGTGCCCTTCCAGGCATTGGAACTGCCTGGGTGGACAGGCCATCAACAGGCATCCAGCCCCAGAGCAAAGAAACCACTGCCTGCCCTGCCATCTCACGCTCTAGGGGGCCCTCTACCCAAGAAGCCCAGGGCAGTGGAGAAGAGGCCTGTGCCCTAGCAATCACTCAGCAATAACCCCTGCTGGACTCCGTCTCACTGAGGGTCTGATATGACACATCTCCACCCCTGAACCCCAGCTCTCCTCATGAGAAGAAATAAAAGGAGGTGAGAACAGGCAGTAGTGAAAGAAGTATTTGAGGGTCACTGTTTCTACCCACCTTTCCTAATTCTCCAATTCTGAGTATCCCTGCACCCTAACTCAGGAGAATTGGTGGGGGTAGAAAGTGAGAGAAAAGTTAAAAAGAGAAAACAGACAAGAGACAACCTTTGCCCAGACCTGGAAGCTGCCTTCTTGGGGACACAAAACCACCCATCCAGATGTTTTATCCATTTGGCAGCCACTCAGGCTAGCCCTCCTGATGCCACCCATTTTCCTGCCAAATCACCTTGGCCCTTTTCCCTATTAGAGGAGGGGCAAGGACAGTGAACATGATCAACATCTACAGTGCCCATGGGTGTCTGGAGCCCACATCAACAGAGGTCTCCCAGGGACACACCTACGGCCTCTCTCCTGACCCCTTCCCTCTCTGTCCACCCATCCTCACCTGAGCCTCTTTTCCTAGTATCTGTTTCCAAGTGTAAGTTATTAGCACTATGCCTTCCTCCGCCCAGTTCCAAGAGCAGAGGCCCTGCAGCAAGGGGAACCAGGAGGGCTGCCCTGGCTGCCCATGAAACCATGCAGCCCAGCCTGTTCTTGGATGCAGGTAAGGAGGGGAATGAGCAGCCCCTTGTCCAGAGCTCAGCTGTCCCCAGAACTCTGAGGGCCCTCTGACCAGCAGGAGGTGGGAACAGATGGCACCTTTATACTGGCTCACCTCCTGAGCAAAGGGGAGATCCTGCCCAATAAAGACCCAAAGGTCATCACCATAGTAACAGCCCCATATTTCCTGGGGATACAGAAAGGGGTCCCAGATGAGGGTATCCTGGAAGTGCTCAGAAGGTCATCCCCCGACCCTGCTGCGATGACCCCCCCACCCCCAGACTCAGTTGCCCTCTATCTCTGGGTGGGATCACAGAGACTGCATTGGAGCTGGAATTCTCAAGGATCAGTTCCCTACTTCCAGAATAATGGGAACAAGTTTCTGCCTCTCGGATGGCTCCAAGCTTAGAGACCGCAGGGGAAATGTGACCCACAACACACCTTCCCAACATACAAACATACATGCGATGGCTCCAAAAGCAGTTATGCTCTTGGGGCCCATAAGCTCAACCCATTAGGTTGGATAATTGGGCCTAAGAGAAACCCAGGGAACTAGAAAACCAGGACTGGCTCAGTTGTTTACCTTCCCAAGGCTTTAGGGCTTCAAGTTACCCAAACACAGCTCCTGGGAAACCTACTGCACAAAAGCCTCCACCTGGTGGAAGGGGAGTGGAGGTTGGGGGAGACTGACTAGGAAGTGACGGCCTGAAGGGCTTAACTACTGACGAAGAAGAGGGAGACAGTTCCCCAAGTAGGACCAGAAACTGCTTCCCTTCCCCACTTCCCCCTAACCTAGACCTACAAGGATAAAGGAGTAGCAAGACCTCTAGCCCTCCCGAGGAGCCTTGCTGAATCCCAGATGATTCGACACTCCTTGCTGGCTGTAACAGGGCACCCAGCAAAGTCTGAGGTGCCTCGGGGCGTGGGGGCGGGGGGGCTCAGACCTATGGCTTCAACTGATGCCCTAGGAAGCTTCTTTCTGCAGCCTGAACACCAGGTGCCCAGAGAGCAGAAATTCCCAAGAGACCTCCCCCCAAAAAAAGATAGAAAAGTCAATAAACTAAGGGAAAGACTGGCAGCAATAAACTAAGAAAAGCTCTCTTGAGACTTTTGTGTGACTAAGGGTACACACCACTTCCATTAGTGAAATAACCAACTGCCCCTGGCCCAGAAGGGGAGAAATGGGAAGAAGAAGCTGGCAGACACAAAGTAAGCTCACAGCAGCTGAGGCTGAAAAGTTCTGCCACTAAACTAGCAGGTGGCTGCCCGCGTCAGTCCCCGAGGTGGTTTCATAACCTGCCTCAAACCAAAGCCTGCAGCAACTCTGTTCTGTTAACTACTTTCTTGCAGGCAGCTCTTTCCTACTCCTTCCCTCCCTTTCCTACTGGCTCCTACACAAATATCTCTGCCCAGTCTGTCAGACACCTAAGCCAACACCACAGTGCCAACGGCCAGGTGAGTTGCTTCGTAATCTCTCCCCCAACTAAGGGCAGCAAATCTTTCGCCTTCTGGGTGAGGAGCTCAAAGCACAGCAGCCTGCAACCTGGACCCCAGCGGGGAGTCCCTGACACAAAGCCACTGTCTTTCTGCCCACCCCCCAACCGGCAGGGCCACCATCGTCACTCACCACTTAGCTCCGGTTCTCCGGGAGGGCGGTGGGGATGGAAAGAAGGCGAGAAGAGGAGCGAACCCCTACTACCACGGGGAGAGGGTGAGGCGAGGAGGCGGAGTCCTCACTATTGTTGGGGTTTACAGAGTGGGACTTCGAGACGAAGTGGGGGTCTCCGCTCCACACCCCCCAGCCTGGCACCTCGCACTCGGAGCCTGGCCTCGTCCGGAGCCCCACCCCCACCCCCACACGTTCACCCAGCTGGAAGCGGCCAAACCTTTATCCCCGAAGCCCAGCCTCTCCCCGCCCCCATCCCCAGCGCTTCTCCTCGACGCCCCATCCCCTGCCTCCTGCCCCCACTTTCCCCTTTGGGCATCACTTCGACTGATGCACCCCCGCCCCCCGGCCGATGCACCCCCGCCACCTCCACTCGCCCTGTCCCGATCCCCTCCAACCCGGGCGCCTACCCAACAGCCCCCACCTCCTTTCCCGACCCTCCTGTAGCCCCAGGGTACTCCCGGCTTGGCCACTCCACGGCCGCCCGTCTGGACTCACCGTGTGGGGCCGGAGGTCGAGGCCCGGGAAGGGTACCCGGGGGCGGGGGCCGCTGCTGCTCCAGCAGCTGTAATGAGCCGCGGCGGCAGCCACCCCGCTGGCAGCTCGGGCCGAATCAGCGCCCCGCGCCAGCCCCCATTACGTCACCGCCCAGCGCCGGGCCGCCCGCAGCCTCCTGGGAGTTGTAGTATTTACCCCTGCTCCAGCCCAGCGCTCTCTGGGGCCGCCCGCAGGTTTCAACTGTACGCGATACAAAGGTCAGCTGGTATTGCTTTGACGCATAACAATGCCTGTTTTTGCGTCAGCGTGCTTCTTGTGGAGTTTACTATTGCCCGGTTTTGCAGATGAGGAAACTTTAAGCTTTAAGTAACTTGCCATAGGTCCCCGCTGGGTCCCAGCCTGGATTGAAACCCAGAAATTCTGACCCCAAGTCAGAGTTTTTCAACTACACCTCGCTGCCTCTGGCTCTCCAGACAAGTGCTGGCTCTGCCCCTGTCGGGCCCTCCTGGAAGCGGGTTTTTCGCGGTATTGGTTAGTATCAGAGTCTGGAGGGCAGAGAACTAAGTCCACAGCCTGTCTGCTGCTCAGTTACACCTGACCCAGGCCGGCCTGGGCCAGGTCTCATCTTTGGCCTTCCCACATTAGACGTGGGAAGAAGACATGTGACTTGGGAAGACACCCTGATGAATAACCAGGTCCCTGAGTCCCAGGCCCAGGTCAGCTGTGTGGGTTTTGGGTGGCTCTGGGGTCTGCAGTTTTCCCCTCAGAACTCTGCAGGCCGGGGCACAGATTTTCCTGCCAGGTAGACTAAGCAGGTACTGCCTCACCAGCAGTATAACCCTCAGCAAATAAGTTGTCTTAATCTCCAATTCCATACCTGTGAAAACCTATCTCCAAGGTTGTGGAAATTCAAAAGAATGTTTGCAAAACGACTGTTATATTGTAGGAAGCTGTTTCTGTAGGAGGCTGAACTAAAGGACTCTTGAGGTCTCCTGGGTCACTCCCAACTCTCCATGTCACCAAGAGGGCCTTGTTTGAGTAGTTTCTACTTTCCCTGCCCCAGCTTTTAAGTCCACTCTGTGCCCAGCAGGGCTGGAATAGCAGGATCAGGTGATGTCACGACTGGCCAACCTGCCTGGCTGTGAACACACACTGAAATGAAGGTGAGGGAACAGAAAGGAGAATGCTGGTCCAGGGAACCTGGGGAGCACTCCTCTGTGACCTCACCACCCTCTCACCAAGGGGCTGTCAGGAAACAGCTGTCATAAAGCTGGAGTGGGCCCCTGAGGGACCTATTGGACACCCAACAGGTGGATATCTGAACCACTCAGGGCAGGAGAACAGGCAGCTTCTGAAATATTTCCAGGGCCAGTAGCTCGAGAGCACTCAGCCTAAGACTTAAATAGTCACCCCAGAGTCCTTTTTTTCTTTTTTTTTCACCCCAGAGTCTTAAACAGTTGTGCCTGGGCCTTACAGAAGTTCCTGCTGGTTGATAGTGGCCCCTTCTGAAGAAATAAGCAAAAACTGCATGTTGTCCTTCCATAGAGGCCTCCCCAGTACTAAAGGGAAAAAAATTCTCTTATTTTTCCCAAAATGCGCCTACTGAACTCCTTCCACTTTTCTCTGGGAGTCTTTCATCCTCCCCATAGTTGATCAAGCTCTCTGATCTTTGCCAATTTCCTGTCTGTGAAGTTCAGTGACCCAGACTGGTTCCAAGCCTCAAACAAGGGTCTGACTAAATGCATAGTCTAACGGAAAGATTACTGGACATGCCATGACCTATTAATAGTTCCTGTTATCAAGGGTGGTTTTTTTTTTCTACAATGAGAATGAACAGAGTCCTGACTCACTCTAGGTTTGTGGTGAATTGTGGATCGCTTTCTGCTTAATTTAGCCTGAGTCCCTGTCATCACCTTTCTCCTCTGGCTCTCTGCCCTTGTAATTACCATGTCTTCACCAGACATCCTTCAGCCTTGAATAGGCCTAAGCACAGTCCAGAATGAGTGACAGCACTCTTATGTGGCGCTGGCCAGTGTATAACCCCTCAAACAAGCAATTTCTGATATATGCCAAGAGGTTAAAAAATTGTTCAGGCCTTGGAGCCATGATTACACTTCTGGTAACAGATTCCGAGGAAGTACAGCCCATGTACTATATGTGAGGGTGTTCATTCCAGCATTATCTATAACAATAGAAAACTGAAAGCAACCCGGTTCAGTTCAATTCAGTCCCTCAGTCACGTCTGACTCTTTGCAACCCCATGAACCGCAGCACGGCAGGCCTCCCTGTCCATCACCAACTCCTGGAATCCACCCAAACCCATGTCCATTGAGTTGGTGATGCCATCCAACCATCTCATCCTCTGTTGTCCCCTTCTCCTTCTGCCCTCAATCTTTCCCAGCATCAGAGTCTTTGCAAATGAGTCAGCTCTTCGCATCAGGTGGCCAAAGTATTGGAGTTTCAGCTTCAACATCAGTCCTTCCAATGAACACTCAGGACTGATCTCCTTTAGGATGGACTGGTTGGATCTCCTTGCAGTCCAAGGAACTCTCAAGAGTCTTCTCCAACACCACAGTTCAAAACAATTCTTTGACCCAGAGGAATCCGGTGGAGAGGGAGGTGGGAGGGGGTTCAGGATGGGAAATACGTGTAACTCTATGGCTGATTCATATCAATGTATGACAAAACCCACTGAAAAATAAAAAAAAAATTAAAAAAAATAAAAAAAGCAATTCTTTGGTGCTCAGCTTTCTTTGTAGACCAACTCTCACATCCATACATGACCACTGGAAAAACCATAGCCTTGACTAGGCGGACCTTTGTTGATAAAATAATGTCTCTGCTTTTTAATATGCTGTCTGGAGAGTTGGACTGTGAAGAAAGCTGAGCACTGAAAAATTGATGCTTTTGAACTGTGGTGTTGGAGAAGACTCTTGAGAGTCCCTTGGACTGCAAGGAGATCCAACCAGTCCATCCTAAAGGAGATCAGTCCTGGGTGTTCATTGGAAGGACTGATGTTGAAGCCGAAACTCCAGTACTTTGGCCACCTCATGCAAAGAGTTGACTCATTGGAAAAGACCCTGATGCTGGGAGGGATTGGGGGCAGGAGGAGGAGGGGACGACAGAGGATGAGATGGCTGAATGGCATCACCAACTCGATGGACATGAGTTTGAGTCAACTCCAGGAGTTGGTGATGGACAGGGAGGCCTGGTATGCTGCGATTCATGGGGTCACAAAAGTGGGACATGACTGAGTAACTGAACTGAACTGAACTGAACTGTGGTTGGTCATAACTTTCCTTCCAAGGAGTAAGCATGTTTTAATTGCATGGCTGCAATCACCATCTGCAGTGATTTTGGAGCCCAGAAAGATAAAGTCAGCCACTGTTTCCACTGTTTTCCCCATCCCAAGTGCCCGAGAAAAAAGTTATAATACTATATCCATTGAGTGACATAGAAGGAAGCCATATAGTAAATGATTGTGACTAAGAAAATGTTAAAGGAAAAGATCAGGATACAAAATAGCCTGTGCTGGGAGTTACCTAGCAGTCCAGTGATTAAGCACAGGGCTTTCAGTGTTGTAGGCCTGGGTTCAATCCCTGGTCAGGGAACTAAGATCCCAAAAGCCATGCAGCCTGGCAAGGAAAAAAACAAAAAAGTCTGAACACTCCCCAGGGATGCAGTCAGCAAAACAAAAACCCAACTCCATCTACAAATCAATTGGAAGAAAAAAAGGAGAGGGAGAGACTTAAAATTAAAGGAAATTAAGAAATCTATCAATCAAAAGCCTTATTGGGGTCCTCATTAAAGTACACCAACTTTAAAAGAATATTTAAATTATTGAGGAAATTTGAATGCCAACTATTCAAATTGATTATTTTAATGAAATATACATTTTAAGGCATGGTATGGTACTGTGGTAATTTTTTCAATAAAAAAGTCCTTATCTTCTGGACATATATGCTAACATATGTGGATGAAATTATATGATGAAATTATATGATTTACTTCAAAATAATCTGGGCTAGGGGTGGGGGAGGGGAAGAAAAGAAGCGAGTTGGACCGTGAGGTGATAATTATTGAAACCAGGAGATGGGGACATGAGATTACTTCTCTTATTTTCTATGCTTTTTTGCGTTTGAAATTGTCCACAATAAAAAGTTTTTATAAACCTGCAAATGCATTAACGATTATGATGTGACAAGACAGAGCAACAGTGGTAAGATCCCGGCACCAGACTGCCAGGGTTCAAGTCCCAGCTCCTGTGGTTGTCAGCTGTGTGACCTTAGGTGAGTCACTGGACCTCTCTGCGCTGTGGTTCCTAGACATGAAGAATGTTGATCTTCATGGTGATACCTGCCACGTGTTGTTGTGAGAATTAAATGGGTCACTACATCTGAAGCACTTAGAACAAATCCGGGCACTCAGGAATCGTTATCGACTTTTATTAATCCAGTCCACATTTGAGTGATATTTGATCATCTACTTCACAAGGCTGTGGAAATCCAATAAAATAAAAACAGATCTTGTGTTAGGATGGAGGGGTTGGGGGTGATCTTTTTCATTCTCTAGTTTCAAACTTTGTGTAATGGGAGATTATTCATTTTAAATTTTGTATGAAAAGTGTTTATGTTTTTAAAACAGAGTGAGTCATCTTCACTGACTTCTCCCTGCCCTCTGGGAACTCCTTAGTCTGCTCAAGTAGACATGTTCCCAGCCTTGGGGTGTTTCCATCTGGCGGGGTGGTGTGGCCTCTGCTTGCCACAGATACACCGTGTGGGCCGAGATAGCAAACAGGGGCGGGGTAACAAGCTGGGAACACATTCCTGGGGTGCTGGCAGTGGTGGGAAGTGAGGAAGGTGGGATGTCAAGAAACAGAACCCCTTCTTCTGAACCCCGGGGGGAATGACTGAGCCCTCCACTCTTATCACCTCCTACTCCCCTCCAATTCATTCTGGCTGCTCTCCAGCTCCCCCCACCTCACCTCCCTCCTTCCAGAAGGGGAGGTGTTGAGGTCACACCCAGAGCAAGTGCAAGGAAGCAAAGAGCTGTTTATGTCCGCAGCTGTTTTTGTTTGGGTGGGGGGGCACCCCGGACATGTGGTGGCAGCGGAAGGGAGGGGGCAGTGATGCTGAACCATCAGAGCCCTGAGTGAGTTTACCAAGTTGATGAGAAACAGGAGGAGGTGCCAGGACAGGCCGAGTTGCCAGTGGGCACTCCACTCTCCTCCCCTTGCCCTGCCCTGTGGTTGGCTATTTTGGGCTGCAGAGGGAAAGGGCCGAGCCTGCCAGGGCCTCCTGGGCCAGAATCAAGGCTAGGGAACCAGAACCTCCCTCTGGGAACCAAGAGCGGGCTGCTCATTAGGAACCCCTCCACCTGCATATTCTCTGATACAAACAACTGAGATTTTCCCTTATGCGGGGAGAAAAAAAAAGTTTAGAAAACTGTAAATATCACCAGATCAAAAGGGCAATGGATATAAAAACAGTAGCTTTAAGAAAAGCTCCCCTAGGTTCCTTCTAGTCTCATGACTACCCCTAGCAATCCCCACCTCTTTAGGAATTCTGGGCTGCCACTGCCCCAGATCAGCTTCCGCCTTCCCCTCCTAATACAGCTCTTCTTTCAGGGGTAATCACAGTCACCATTATTAGCATTTGCTCTGTTCCAGGCACTGGGCAAAAGGCCTTACCCACATCAACTCTCTCCATCTTTCTAACAACTCTGTGAGATAGGTATATAGGTAGATAGATAGGGTTTTGTTTGGGGTTTTTTTTGTTTTGTTTTGTGTGTGTGTGTGTGTGTGTGTGTGTGTGTGTTTTGCTGTACTGGGTCTTCGTTGCTCCTCAGGCTTTTTTCTAGTTGCAGTCAGCCACTCTAGTAGCCACTAGGCTACTCTCTAGTTGTGATGATGTGCGGGCTTCTCGTTGCGGTGGCTTCTCTTGTTGGGGAGTCCGGGCTCTAGGGCGTGCGGGCTTCAGTAGTTGCCGCTCCTCAGCTCTAGAGCACAGGCTCAATAGTTGCAGCACAAGAGCTTAGTTATTCCACGGCATGTGGGATCTTCCCCGGACCAGGGATCGAACCTGTGTCCCCTGCATTGGCAGGCAGATTCTTTACCACTGAGCCACCAGGGAAGCCCCAGTAGGTATTTTTATTATCTCCACTTTGCAAATGAGAAAACTGCTGTAGGAAGTTTAAATATTTTGCCGAAGGTCACACAGCCAGGAAATGGCATTTCTCCCAAAAGTCAATCCTGGCCACACACACTCCTGCAACCACCTGTCCTTCATGTTTGCATCAGTGCCTTATAAAGACTTCTCTCCTGCACTGGGAGCGCTGTATTTATGTTACACATCCACTGTCCCTGGAGGCTGCTTGCTCTGTATTTCTTACTCATATTTGCATTTCCTGTATACAGTAGGTTCTCAGGAAATGTTAGCCGTGAGGCACACCTACCAAACTACTGCTGCAACAAGCCCCTAACCACTCTCCCCTAACCACACCGGGCTCTCTCTTGCTCTTGTCTCAGACTACAATGCCTTTATGCTGCTGGTAGACTCCTATTTGTTCCAGAAAGCCACCCCTCACCTGTCTCCTTCTCTTTGAAGGAGACTGTCCAAATAGAACCCACTGCTTCATCCTCTCAGCTTCTCTGACGCCTGCAGACGCCTCAGCTACAGCCCACCCCTAGGCCATCAAGAGGCCAAATTTGCCTGCATACCCATCATCCCCTATTGTCTGAAGGCTATTCTACTTCTCTCTGCATCCCCAACGCCTAAGAGGCCCAGCAGGTGTGTCCCGAACTAAGGAGAGAGTACGTCTGAGGATGGGAGCGTGACTTATGTACACCCTTGTCAGTTTCCACAAAAGAGCAAAGGACTTTGTTACCCCCAAAGCCCAAACTGCCCAAGAGACTGGTGTTAGATGGGTCCCTGGTTGACATGCTGGGTCAAGGAGACAGCCCTCCTCCTTTCCTTTCAGTTGTCACTCTCTACCCAGGCTGAGCCTGGGGGTCGCTTTCAGTATAAGGCAGGGAGGGGCCTAGAGGACTGCTCAACTTCCTTCCTCCAAAGTCACATCTCTGGGGCATGGAGTTACTGTCGTTGGAGGGAAGAGTTGTGACTCAGGCCACGGAGGGTGGGAGCCTTTGGGGCCTACTTTCCAGGGCCCTGAACTTGGGAGCCAAGCCCTGTCATGCCTCAGCCTCTTCCCTGCCTCATCCTTGTAGATACATTAAACATCAGGCTGGAAGGGATTTCAGAGGCCAAGAGTCCAGACAACCAAAGACCCAGGGGAATTGGGGAAGGATGTGCCCACTGGTACAAGTGTCTGATGACCTTGAGCTCCTTCAGTCATAGCTCCTTCAGTCGCCCATCCCTCATCACTTTCCCACCTGGACTGGTGTGGTAGCTGGTCTCTCATTCACCAATACATCTTCCACACGGCCAGCGGCATGATCCACATTCAAAGCTAATTTTAATACCCTTCCATCCATCAGCCATGGAAACAAGTCCTAATTCTTGCCTTGTATACAAGGCCCCAGGATCTAGATCTTTTCCACTTTAACTGCAGCCTTTGCCACCACCCCTTCAGCTCTACATCTAGGAGAAGCCAAGCCTTCTGATGTTCCCTTCTACCTTCATATACTCTGCTGCTCCGCCTAATGAACTCAGCCTTAAAACCCAACTCAAATATCCCTCCCTGGTAAAGCCTTCCCTGAGATCTTGGAAAAGTTAGTGTATCAGGTAGGAATGCTCTCAAGTTAAAAGCAACAGAAATCCCAAGCAAAGGAATGATTCTGACCCTGGGTTGCCATCTGAATCATCTAAAGAGGAACTTCCCTGGTGGTCCAATGGTTAAGACTCTGCGCTTCCAGTGCAGTGAATGCAGGTTTGATCCCTGGTTGGGGAACTAAGATCTTTTGTGCCATGAGGCATGGCCAAAAATATTTTTAAATGAAAAATATTTAAAAGAATCACCTAAGGAGCTTTAAAAAGTCCCCATCACTATACACATGCCAGATCAATTTAATTAGAATCTTTGTGGTGGACCCAGGCATCTGTAATTCTCAACACCTCCCATGTTCTAATGTGCAGCTAAGTTAAGAAGCACTGAAGCAGGAGTTATCTTTCTCACATAATGAGTCCAGAAGTAGGCAGTTGCTGGTGTTGGCTGAACAGCTTAGCCATATCCAGGCCAGGTCTCAATGATACTCTTGACCTTTCCTTTCTGCTTTGCTGCCTCAAGGTCAAAATATGGCTGTAGTTGCCTCTTCATGTCCAATGGCTGAAGAAAGCTGTAGAGAGAAGGGGAGGGTTCAATCCATCCTCTTTTTATGAGCAAATCAAAGACTGTCCTAGAAACCCCTCAGTCAACTTCAGCTTAGATGTCACTGGTCACAGTGAGCCACACCCAGCTGCCAAGATCGCTCCTCCCAAATCAGTGTGTTATCGAGGAAGGAGCTCAGGAACGGACACTGAAGGGTGGCAGAATACACCACCCCAAAATATGCCACTTGGGCCGAAGGATTATTTTGAGCAGGTGCAAGAAGGGCCTTCTAATCTCCTCTTTTCTTCCAGAAAAGAAAGTGGAAGTGTTCATTGCTCAGTGATGTCCAACCGTTTGCGACCCCATGGACTCTAGCCCACCAAGCTCCTCTGTCCAAGGACTTCTCCAGGTGAGAATACTGGAGTAAGTAGGACCTTGTCATTTGTCTTTTTTATATATAGGGGTATGTATCTGTTAATCCCAAATTCCAAGTTTATCCCTTCTCATCCATGTGAATGTGTATGCTTTTCTCCTGTTAATCTGCTTATGTCCCTTCAATTATCAGGCCCAGCTGAAAAGCCCTAATTGGGCAGGGGAAAACTGTTGCCTCCCCTAGAGCACCAGCAGATTCTGCCACGGTGACTTAACCTCTCCCTTGGCTTCACACATCATCTGGCAGACATCGCATTAAAGGCATTGTGCAGACGTGTGTCAACATGTCCGTGTCTCCCGCCAGACTGGCAGTTCTTAACTCAGACTGAACATTAGAAATACCTGGGGAGCATTTTGAAAAATACCAGTGCATACACCCCATCCACAGAGATTTTAATTGGTCCAGGTACACCCAAGCATAACTAATTTTAGAAACTCCCCAGAGTGATTCTAATGGGCAGACTGGGTGAACCACTAGGCTAAACCACTGCTATCTAAGACCTTCAAAACGGGGGCTGGGGACTCCCCTGGCAGTTCTGTGATTAAGACTTCATCTTCCAAAGCAGGGGGGAGTAAGTTTGCTCCCTGGTTGGGGAGTAAAGATCCCACATGCCTCATAGCCAAAAACTAAACCATAAGAAAAAAAAAAAAAAAAACCTAGAAACAATATTGTAACAAATTCAATAAAGACTTTTAAAATGGTCCACATTTAAAAAAAAAAAAAAGAAACTTAAAAGAACAGGGGCTGAATCTTGAGCACAGCACCACTTATAAAATGGGACTCACAGGGTATCTTCACTGAATGAACAAATTAATAAATGAATGAACGGCGGAGAAGAACTTCTGCTTCAGCCTTGTTCACCCTCAGACTGTACTGTGCACCATTCTGAGTGTTATTCTTCCTTCTTCTCTGTTTTCTCATCTCTACTGAGCACCACATTCAATCACTCTCAGTGAATGATGTCCGTGAGCCAGCCGGACCCTCCTTGGTGCACGGACTTCCTGCTTCTCTGACAGCTGCCATGCCAGACACCCCAGTCCCACTCTTACCTGGCAGCAGCCCTAGTTGAAGAAGATAACTCTCTCCATCCACATCCAGGCTCCCCTTGTGTGCCTTAGCTAAAGCCCCCACCCAGTGTGACAAGACAGCAGTGGGAGGGCGGGGGTAGGGTTTCACGTGCTTCCTCTTCCACACTCCGCCCCATCCCAAAGTGGACCCCCAAGTATTCAGTAGCAGAGTGTCTGACCTAACAAACAAGCAACCCACAGACAAAAGGTCCACTTCTTCTGCCCAAGTGTAGAAAACGCATCTTATTGGATTCCATAGACAATCTGCAGTCTGAGAAATGACCCTGTTAATGTCACCGGAATGAGTCAGTGGTGAGCACATCCTCAGTGATAACATCATCCCATATCCTAGCCTCTGATTATGACTTCCATTACCCGCCGAAAATGCTTGTTCAAGGTCACCTACAGGGCCAGGCTCAGGTCCTGCAACCTGTGCAGGGCCCCATGCCCTCCATTCAGTAGGGTCCTGCACTTGGTTTTACAACCTACTGCTGTTGCCGTCTTGAAATTCTCAAGTTTTGAACAAAGGACCCCACGTCTTCATTTTGCACTGAAGCCTGCAGTGCTGTTCACCGAGTCTCTTAGAAAATCCAACAAGGTTTTTTCCTCCCCAGAAAGGCCTCCACAGCACATGACCTCAGCTCTCTGTGACACGCACTCTTCTGTTCCCTTCCCTTACATTAGGAGAGGGTGGCGTGATGGGGCGGTGTGGCTGTAAATGACGGTCAGGATCAAGAGACCCTGGGGAGTAAGTCGTCCAAGCTCTCCCCAGCTCCTGGGCATGAGGGAGAGTTAAAAGTACCAACTTGAGAGCTCAAGACCCCAGTAAACTAAGAGAACATGAGTCAGGTCCAATCCAGAACAGAAAACCAGTGAGAAAGCTTCTAGATGACCGTATGGGACTTCAGAAACCTTGAAGAACTCCCTCCAGCTCCTTAAGGGGCCATCTGCCAACAGTACAGAGAACTAACAGTGCCCCCTTCCTGGCAAGGAGGCTGGACACCCTTCAGGGAGCCAGAAGATGAGGTCCTCCCAAGAGAGACAAGTTTTCCCAGAAAAAGAGTGAAGGAAGCTTATTTACCATGGAAGAAGGTATGCGTAGTAGGAGGAGAGACGGGTTGCTGAAGGCAGTGGTGTGAGATGAGGCCCCCCCCCCAGGCCTGCCAAGTGGGAATCCTCCTACTGAGCCAGGCTTGGGTAGAGGGCAGAGGTTCTAGGAGGCAAAGTCTCAGCCCTGGCAGAGAGAGGAAGGATGGAGGCTAGCAATGTCAAGGCCTTGGAAAGGGAGCCTGAGGCAAGGAATAGAATTGGGGCCTGGTCTTCCCACGACAGGGCTCATCAGAGTCCGGGATCTACCCTCTCTGGGCATCGCCTGGCCAGACCAGGGCTCAGGTATCCGACACCTGGGGCCCGGAGTCACATGCCAGGAAACCCAACACTCCTGGGCCCCAGCCCCCAGCTTCCAGCAGCTACGGGAGCAGGGCTCCGGAGGAGGAAGTGGGTCTCCAGAGTCGCACCGCAGGGAGGCTACTTCCGGGAAGAGGGCAGCACAGGAGAAGGCTCTCCCAGCAACAGGGTGAGAGGCTGGGAAGAGGAGGAGGGAGAGGACAGGGAGGAAGAGTGAGGCGGAGAGGACAGAGCTGGGACGGGCCGAGGGGTGGACGCTCCAGGAAAGGGGGTGAACGGGCACAGAAGGTGGGGGCCTGAGTCACTCAGCCTGGCTGGATACCATGAAGTCCTATTACTGATCCGTCCTCCCCGTCTCCTTCACACGAGTGCTCTCTGGTGCCTACCTGGCCCACCTGGCAGCCATCCAGGTCCTTTATTCCAGTGGAAGGAAACAGTACATGGGCAGAAGCAGATGCTTAGGAGCCCCCAGACCCAGAATCACCAAGAGTCTTGGACAGAAAGACTTCCTAGATTAGCCCTCCAGAATCAAAGAGAACTTAGAAGAGTCTCAGGCCCAGGGAACCGTCTACCCCAAGGGCTCAGTAAGGAAGGAAGCAAAAGAGCCACCCAGGCCTGAGGGGGAGAAGGAAATGGCAACCCACTCCAGTATTCTTGCCTGGAGAATCCCATAGACAGAGGAGCCTGGCAGGCTGCAGTCCATGGGGTCGCAAGAGTCAGACACGACTTAGCGGTTAAAGAGAGAGAGAGAGAGAGGCCTGAGGGAGCTCCCAAAGAAGAGGCCCTAGCCCATAGAGAGGCGGACTTCAGGAAGAGAATGCTGGCCGCAGGGAGCAGAATTCTCTCGACTCACTCTTCCTTTCTGGAACTTTTCCTTCCCCAGATTCTACTCCAGTCCAGGACTATGCCAATCTGTGGCCATGTTCCCGCCAGCCGGTCGCCTCCTGTCCCTGCTGCTGGTGATAGACGCAGGGGGGACCGTGCCCAGCCCCCAGGGGGTTCCCCAGGGCTGCTATGCGGCAGAGGAAGCTGGGGAGCGAACCTTCCGCTGCAGCCAGGCGGGTCTGAGCGCCGTGCCCACCAGCATCCCCAACGACACCCGCAAGCTCTACCTGGATGCCAACCGGCTGGTGTCGGTGCCAGCTGGTGCCTTCCGGCACCTGCCTGTCCTGGAGGAGCTGGATCTGTCCCATAACATCCTTGCCCACCTCTCAGGGGCTGCTTTCCAGGGCCTGGCGGGCACGCTGCGCCGCCTCGACCTCTCTGCCAACCAGCTGGCCTCGGTGCCCGTGGAGGCTTTCGTGGGGCTAAAGATCCAAGTGAACCTGTCTGCCAACCCGTGGCGCTGCGACTGTGCCCTCCAGGAGGTGCTCCGGCGGGTGAGGCTGGCCCCGGGCACGGGGACGGGCATCGTGTGTGGCCCGGGAGCCCGACCGGACCTGGTGGGGCAGGAGTTCCTGCCGCTGGTCGGGGAGGAAGAGTTGTGTGGGACGGGGCGGGGCGGGGCCCGGCGCAGCACCGACGTGGCCCTGCTGGTCACCATGGGCGGCTGGCTGGTGCTGGTGGTGGCTTATCTGGCCCATTACGTGTGGCAGAACCGGGACGAGACCCGACGTCCCCTCAAGCGGGCCCCCGTGCTGCCTGTGCGCTCTGAGGACTCCTCCACCCTCAGCACAATGGTCTGACGACCAGAGGGACACTGCTCCGGGCCCACGCCCGGCTCGCCTCTCCTCTCCTCTGACCCCCTCTGCCTCCCCTGCAGCCCCTTCCCATCCCCCAATTCCACCCCCTTCCTCCTCTGTCTCTCCGAAACACCTGATATCTCTCAGTCCACCAACACCATCTTCGGTGCCTGGGGGGTTGAACGCCTACTTTTGGTACCTACTCTGCTGGTCTCTCATAAAGAGAATGAGGGAGAGAGACTGTAACAGTTACTGTTATAGATTCACTGCATGGAAAAATATCTTCCAGAATTATGAATTAATTAACAGCCTAGAATTCTTTTTTCATACTTATGAACTATATAATGAAGGACTGCAATGCATTTTGCATAGCATTCATTTGTTTAAAATTGCTACTTTCTAAAATTCTCTTGTTTTCACATTTTCTTGGGGAACCCAACATCTCTACTGAGAAATCCAACTCAGTAGAGTTTCACCCAAGAAATAGCAATAGTTGGACATTTCTGGATTTTTCCATATTGCTTTTTTCTTGTTTTATTTATACTTGATTTTGAAGGGTTGCTTATGCTTGTGTCACTGCAAGCAATCAGTGCCCAGTCATCCTGTAACACAGTGATACTTACTGTACAACAAAGCCTGAGTTTCTACCAACTGTAAGCCCCTAGAGTTGGGTGTCTCCCTCCTAATCCATTTATCTATACCATGGCCTTTTCTCTTTACACTCAGCAGGTTCATAAGGTTATTTGCCTTTAGTGATTTCACTTTCTTACAGTATGAAATATGAAGGTTGATAAAAGGAGAGATTGCATCTAAAAAATAATAATAATAAAGAACAGCAAAGCAAAGCTAAAAGAAACAGCAGCTCTAATTTATTTCCTTGAGAGTCTCAGGTTTCCTTAAGTGTTTTCCTGTTTTGGCTCTTCAAATCCAGCCTAAGCTAAAATGAAGGGGTATAGTAGATGCTGGTATTATATATATGAACAGTTCCCAAAGACCCCAGTAGATTAAAGACCAAAAGGAAGCAAAACTAAAAGAATATAAAACAGGAGAGCTGGGTTCAATCCCTGGTTTGGGAAGATCCCCTGGGATCTTCCCTTGGGAGAAGGGAATGGCAACCTTGGGAGAAGGGAATGGCAACCCACTCCAGTATTCTTGCCTGGAGAATCCCATGGACAGAGGAGAGCCTGGTGGGCTACACTCCATGGGGTCACAAAGAGTCGGACACGACTGAGCGACTTTCGCTTTCACTGGGCCTGGACTGTGCTAGACTGAGACCCAGAGCTTCCGAGTCCACGGAGATGGGGGAGTGACAGACCAGAGAACAGTGGCAAATGGTCACGTGTGCCACCTCGGAGGTAGGAGCAGGCAACGTGGAGCATGGCGGAGGTGGTCTCAAAGGCCACACTGAGTGGATGTTTGAACTGACTCTTCAAGAATGAGGGGGGCTTTGGCAGAAAGGGGAAAGTGCCCAGCTGAAAGGTGGTGGGCCAAGGCAAAGAAGATGCAAAACAACTTGGAATGTCTGGGCAGCGGCAAGACTTACCTGGGGGCTGGAGAAGAGGGCATATAGGAGGGCGAGGAGACAGAGGGACCAATCTGGTGGTGAGGTCAGAAGGGACCCTGCGGGCTCCTCCTCTCTTCTCCCTCTGCCTCTGCTGAAAAGCTGCACCTGCTCCCCCCCGCCCTCTCTCTCTCTCTCTCTCTCTCTCTCTCTTTCTCTCTCTCAGACCCAACCTCCACTCCCACTACCCTCTACTGTGGATCCCCTAGCTTAGGGTCCCCTGCTTCCTGATTCGGAGATTCCCTAGCTCTCTGCTCTCTCCTTTATACACAGAAGGGCTTCCTGAACCCTTTCCCTTGGGAGAAAAGCGGTTTCTGCTCCACCTAAACTGGGGATGGATCACTAGAGAGCTAGAGGGATGGGGAGATTTCCCACCCCCACCCCAGAACATCACTGGACAATTCTGTGAAGTCCCTTTATTAATGTCGCTGATCTCTTTCTCGTTTCACTGAACATGTGCGGCCTTGCAATGGGGAGTGGGAGGGTGTTGAGACCTTCACCTCCACCACCAGCACTCCTTTGATGAGGGTGCTCCCACTGAGCTGGTTCCAGCTCCTCTCTCCTCTCCTACCTCCCAGCTCCTGACACCAGAGTCTATCTGCCACGGATGCCAGGGCCTATGCATTAATGATGATGGAAACAGAAGGAGAGGGGATGGGAGGGGACCAGGAGGGAGGTCAACCAGGGAGGAGGGAAGGAGGGCAAAGCCCAGACTACTAAGGGGGCACGGGCAGAGGGAGTCAGTACTCTCTTAGCAATCTGTCTCTTCTCTCAGCAGGAGTCCGGGTAGGGGGCAGGGAGAAACTCGATGTCCCCACAGTTAATCAAAGAATGCCTGGACAGAGTGGGAGGGGAGAAACCACGCTGGTTGAAGGAGGGGGCTGTATGAGACATTCCCATCACAAAGTCGGCTTTTCACGGGACCCAAAGTTGCCAACACACACTGTCCCTTGTCCTTATGAGGATGACTCACCCATGTGGCCTCCGTGGAGGAAACAGCCACTTTGGGAAAGCTCCTGGGAGACCCAGTAGAAACTGAAGATAAACACTGAAGCAGGGTTCCACCTAACTTATGGCAGAGCCTGGGGCAGAGGAGGAAGCCACTCAACAAGCAGCAAAGAGGAAGCCATCACCTCCCTTCGTCCCTCTGACCCATCCTGACTTCTCTATCTCCTTTCCAGTCCTGCCCGATCCTCTCTAGATCCCTGAGGTTCTCCGACCACTCCAAAGCTGAGCTTCCTCACCTCACCCAGGAAACCTCCACTCGACTTACCTCACAAGAACCTGGGACAGGCCCCCATCTTCTATTCTCAGGAGACATGGGCCTCCGTCTCCACTTCCAGAGATGCTCAGGGATGGGGGAAAGAACTTGAAGCTGGGGAGTTTCAGGCTGTGGCTTTGACCATCCACCCCAGCCACATCCTAGCCTGGGCCTTAGGATCCTTCCCCATCCCTATCAAACCCTCCGTCAGTCCCTCCCCTACCACTCTCAGAATCCACCCCCATTCTGCTCACCCATCCCCTTCCAGAATCAGCTGGGACTCATCTCACTGGGTTCTGGGAAATAGAGTCTGGAGACCTGTGGGAGTGGGAGGGTAGGGGACGGGTGGGGCTCGGGGTCCCTGTCATTGGTGCCTATTTCGGGAGGTTCATTCAAATCCCTGTTGTCCTAAGCAGCAGCGACAGCATCTTTAAGGTCTTCAGAGAGTGGGTTCCCCTACCCTGATCCCTAACTCCAGTTCTCAGAGATAAGCGCAGGATGGGAAAGGATCCAAGGAGGGAAGCCTGGATAGTAAACATCCCACCAGTTATCGCCATGGCTCCCCTCTGGCTCAAATTCCTTTCCCTCTCTGGAATTAGGACAGGAGGGAGGGAGAGGGAGGGCAAGTGGGGCGGAAGACAGGGGGCAGGGTGGGGAGGTGGCAGGGATGGGGAGGTGGTGGACTGCTGTGGCTCTCCTCCCCAGAGAGCAACCCCCTCACCCAGGCCAGTTGGGGTCTCGGAGGCAGAACTTGGTGCAAGGGAGATATCAAATGCTGTAACTTTGGACTTCCCTGGTGGTTCAGTGGCTGAGACTACGAGTTCCTAGTGCAGGGGCCCTGGGTTCGATCCCTGGTTGAGGAGCTAGATCCCGCATGCCACAACTAAGAGATTTCTCATGCCGCAATGAGCTAAGACCCAGTGCAGCCAAAAAAGAATCTGCCTGCCAATGCAGCGGACATGGGTTTGATCCCTGGTCTGGGAAGATTCCACATGCTGTGGGGCAACTAAACCCATGCACCAAGCCACTTAACCTACGTCCTAGAGCCGGTGATCCACAACTAGAGAAATCACTGCAATAAGAAGCCTGCACACGGCAGCTGGAGAAAGCCCACACACAGCAATGAAGACCCAGAGAAACCAAAAATTAATAAATAAAGGAATAATTTTTTTGAACGCTGTAGCTTTGACTCAACCCATGACAGGAGACTGAACAAAGTGGGACACCCATAGACTGAGAGAAACACCTGCTGGGATAACAGTCACTGACCCTAAGCCCTTCCCTCAGCACCTTGGCCTCTGGGTATCCTCTGAGCAGGCAGGAAGTGGTGGCAAACCTGGTTTCACCCCCATCCTTACCTCTACCAGGCACCAGAGGTCATAGAGCCAGAGTTCCAAAATGCCACCTGGGCCCTGGCACAGCAGCCGGATGACCTCATTTTTGTTCCCTGCTTCTGGCCCTTCTGCCTGGTCCAGAGGTAAGGGAGACATGCTGTGTCGAAACCAACCTCTCCCCCAAGGTGTGCTGGAGCTAGAAATAAAACTGCCAGGTACTGAGAGAGCCCAGCCACATGCCTAGTCCAGCTTTGATGCGAGAACCCAGGAAGGCAGGTCCCGGCTTGTCATCCACAAGCAGCACTCTGGAGCATGCGGGCTGTGGGTGGGGGTGGGGGCACAGGAGAGTCCCTCACTCAGCCTTTCCATCACCAGCTTCTTCCTGCCCATGGAGCAAAACCTGGAGTGGCAGAGAGAGCAGACGCTACCCTCAGGGAGTCCCCATCTGAGGAGGAGAGCTATGACCCTAATTCTCAGGGAACCCCTAGGCTAACAGAAGAAATTGCAGAGCTTTGATGCTGGTGAGGCCAAGACATCCCCCAGATGAAGCCCATGCAACGCCTGGTTAGCTACCAAAGGCAGTGGAGAGAGAACAAACTGAGTTCACGGGAACTGAGGGAGACAGTTAAGAAGCAGCAGGCGGGGCACAGCCCCACCCTTCCTGTCCTGGCCTCCCTTGCAGACCTACCAAGTGCAACCCTGAATGAGCAGCTGCTGCTGCTGCTAAGTCACTCAGTCGTGTCCAACTCTTTGCAGCAGGTTCCCCTGTCCTTGGGACTCTCTAGGCAAAAATACTGGAGTGGGTTGCCATGCCCTCCTCCAGGAGATCTTCCCTAACCAGGGATTAAACCCGCATCTCTTATGTCTCCTGCATTGGCAGGCGTGTTTTTTTACCACTAGTGCCACTTGAGAAGCCAGGTGATGAGAGGGTGTCGGTATTAAAACCAGGAGCGAGAACCAGGCACCTTCTTCCACATTAGACTCCCACATTAGACTAAGGGGAGTTCCAACTTAGAAACGGTTTCCCCTCATCTCTCTGAGGCTCTGTTATCAGCAACCTCAGCATCCTGTGAGGAATGATTTCCCAAACCAGGAAGGCAGAAAACCAAACAGACAGTGCAAGGTATCTGAGCTGCCACAGACAATGCCACAAGTCCACTCACTCATTTCATAAACATTTATTGAGTTACTATTACTTTTCAGGTCCTGCAGGTACAAAGAGAAGGAAGTCATGGTGCCTATCCTTGGGAAGATCACCTGGAGAACAGAAAGGCTACCCACTCCAGTAGTCTGGCCTGGGGAATTCCATGGACTGTGTGGTCCATGGGGTCGCAAAGAGTCGGATATGACTGAGCGACTTTCCCTTCCCTTAGTGATGACAGAGGCGTGCACAGGGGTCATGTGAGCCCAGAAGGGACATCTAAAGCAAATACTCACTCTGGTTCAGGCACTTTGTTCACAACAGCACTCACAGAGAACGCATTTATTTCGCCTATTTTTGGAAATCTTTTTTTACATAGAGGTCTAATAATATCGTAACTATGGTTTCCTGCATACAAAAGGTTCCTGCATACAAACATTCCTATTTGAAATAAGAAAAAAGTTCATCACAGATAGAACAACAGCAGGTCAAACCAACAGCCTGACAGCAGGGAGAGACATTACTGAAGTATTATTTTTTATTTATTTATTTATTTTTGGCTGCACTGGGTCTTTGCTGCTTGCCCGGGCTCTGTCCATAATAAATAACACAGAATGACTATTGGAAACTGCTCATTCTACCAGCGCTGTATCCTCATACCATCTACCCACGGGACCAAGATCTGCCCTGGGGCTGTACAGAGAGCCCAGTCGCTCCTGGAACAGCTCTTTGGGTGAGGGAAGATGCCTCTCCAGCACCTGAGTCAAAACATCATGATCCTTCTCTGGCCCCGTTTAATGTCTTATGTTCAACATCACACCCACGCACCGGCTTCAGTTCCCTGGCATCCAGTTTATCTCCTGCTGGTCTCAATACTCTCTTCTGCACTTATGATGATCACTATCTTCCTCTTTTAGAAAGTTAAAAACAACAACTCAAGTCCCCATTCTAAAACTAACGTCAGAGGTCAGCCCTCAATTTTCATTCATTTTATTCATTCATTTTAGGGGTCAGGGACCCCTATCATGCAAAGTCAAGCCACCAGGAAAGGTTCTCTCAAAGAATGTATGGGGGAAATTACAGGGGCATGGTGTCTGTCTTGGAGAACCAAGAAAAGACCCCGAGATCAACAAAGCTGCAGTCGTAGGACTCCCAGTGAATATCTCTGTCACAGGCAGCAACAAATGTCAAAATTCCTACACCCAAAATCTCAGCATTAAGAATGATCTGAAAAACCTAAGAAGGGATGAGTTTGCAGAGTGAGGTGGGGAGGCAGACTGAGATAACAGGCCAACCAAAGAACTTGGCACCAAGGGGCATGTCCTCGCCCCAAGCAGTGCAGGCTTTCAGAGTGGACAAAGATCTTTATTTCATTAACACTTCTGCCCCGATAGGAGGGAAACTTTCTTGAATGCATCATCTGCTCCCTATCCCTGAGAGTGAACGCTCTAAGATTTGACCTTTTTTGCAAGTAACTCAAAGTCAAGGAGATTGATATTACACGTTTTTGCCATTTTGAGGTGGGGAGAAGCTTTTGTCCACACAGGGCCATTTAGAAGATACTACATGTAAACTGGGCTTCCCTGGTAGCTCAGCTGATAAAGAATCTGCCTGCAATGAAGGAGATGTTGGTTCGATCCCTGGGTTGGGAAGATCCCCTAGAGAAGGGAAACACTACCCACTCCAATATTCTGGCCTGCAGAATTCCATGGACTGTCTAGTCCATGGGGTCACAAACAGTTGGACATGACTGAGTGACTTTCACTTTCATTTTCTTTCTTCACATGTAAATTGGTGCAGTCACTATGGAGAACAGTACAGAGGTTCCTCAGAAAACTAAAAATAGAGTTGCCATATGATCTTGCAATCCCATTCCTGGGCATATATCTAAAAAAAACCATGTAATTTGCACCCCCTTACTGCAGCACTATTTACAATAGACAAGACATAGAAACTTCAACATCCATCAACAGAAGAATGGATAAAGAAGATGTGGTACATAGATACAATGGAATACTACTCGGCCATAAAAAAGAACTAAATGAAATAATGCCATTTGCAGAAACATTGGTGGACCTAGAGATTATCATACTAAGTAAAATCAGAAAGAAAAATAAATACCATATGATATCACTTATGCATGGAATCTAAAATATGACACAAATTAACTTATCAATGAAACAAAAACCAGATTCATAGACATAGAGAACAGACTTGTGGTTGCCAAGGAAGAAGAGGGTAGAGGAGAGATGGACTGGGAATTTGGGATTAGCAGATGCAAACTATTATATATAAAACAGATAAATAGCAAGGTCCTACTGTATAGTACAAGAACTATATTCAACATCCTGTAATAAATCATAATGGAAAAGAATATGAAAAAGAATGCATATATAAGCCTACACATATATATATACCTGTGTATATACTATATATGTATGTATATATGAATCATTGATGTACACCAGAAGCTAACATAACATTGTAAATCAACTATACCTCAATAAAATAAATTTTTTTTAAAAAAAGATGACACTACAGGGCCCTACTGCATTGCTTTTTGAGTTCTTAAAAATACTTTTAGTAGGCCTTCCTTATTGATCCAGTGGTTAAGAATTCACCTACCAAAAAAAAAAAAGAAAAAGAATTCACCTGCCAATGCAAGGGACATGGGTTCCATCCCTGATCTGGGAAGATTCCTCATGCCACAGAGCAACTAGCCCATGTGACCCAACTACTGAGCCTGCATGCTGTGACTACTGAAGCCTGCAAACTCTAGAGCCCATGCTCTACAACAAGAGAAGCCACCACAGTAAGAAGCCCATGCACCACAACTATCAATACAAAAAAGCCCAGAAAAGGGTGGTGAGTTATCCAAGGTCACACAGAGAGTGAGGCGTCCTGGTTCTTCCAGGACTAGAATCCACAGGCCCCCCTGCCCCTCTATGATACACACACTCCCTTCCAAGGGAATGGGTTGAGGGAAGGGTGGACCCAGGGGTGCCACTGAGAGAGCTGGACATGGACAGGAAGAGAGCCCCACCCGCTCAGAGCCAGCTCCACCCCACCCAGTGCAAGAAGCTGAAGAAGCTTCAGGAGCATGGGGAGAACCTGTCTGTACATGGTGACTGAGGCTGTGAGATGCTGAAGGGAGCCAGACAGGAGAGTTATCTCCATCCCCCTCCTCACTGCTGCTGGGCATCTTTTATAATATCATATCTTTTAGAATATGTATTTATTTGGCTGTGTTGGACCTTAGTTGCAACATATAGGCTCTAGAGCGCAGGCGCAGTAGTTGCAGCGCTTGGGCTTTGTTGCTCTGTGGCAGGTAGGATCTTAGTTCCCCAACCAAGGATGGAACTGGAGTCACCTCCATTTCAAGGCAGATTCTTAACCACTGGGCCACCAGGAAGTTTCCCCTGCTCCTTGCTTCTCTTTTCTAAGGACTTTTCCATCTATTATCTCACACGAATCCTATGAAGTTGGGCTATATTGCTGCTGCAGTCCCCATTTCATGTGTTTAAGAAACTACCTGGGAAAAATCCAATGGTTCACCAGCTTCTTGGTGGGGAATCTGTGAGCAAAACCCAGGCTTTGAGACTCCAACCGGGGCTTTCCCCTCACAGCTCCACCTCCTGCCAGAGTTCTCACCCCGTCTGCCAGGTTCCCCTGTCTTCATTTCTCTCCCATGAACCCCCCTGCGCCATGCGCCCCTTGATGGCCTGTCTTTCCCCAGGGCTCTCTCAGTCCCATCACCACCATCAGCCTGCCCCAAGCAGTAGTCATTAGGGGGAAGGTGGTGGGGGTGTGCCAGGTGGAAGCTGGGTGAACACGAAGGAGAGGAGCGGAGGCAGGCAGTCCAAGGCTCGTCCCCCAGCCTCAGGGCTAAAATCTGGGAGGTGGAGGTCTTCCATTTCTCTTTAAGTTCTGCTCCCCAAACTAACTGATGACCCCAGCCCCGTTCTCAGCCCCTTCCAGACCTTTCTGTGCAGCTCCCTAAAGCATACACCTCACACCACTCCTCCCCTCTCCGAGACCGAGACCACACTACGTGGGTATATGTGGTGAGGAAAGCGGGCCAGAGAAGGCAAGATGGAGGCAGGGAGTCAGTGCCCCATTTCTGAACCCCCACAGACATGTTCCTATTCAAGGACCAGAACCTGACATTGTTCCCCTCCAAAGGTGAGAGAAGCTCTTCTTCCCTCCCAGCCCATAATATGATGGAGGCTGGGAAAAGGTGGACAAAGTCTTAGATGACGAGAGGGACACAAAGACCCCCGCTTTTCCAGCAAAGGAAAGAAACTGCTCAAATGAGGACCTCATTCCCAGAGTCCCTTGGGGTGATGGTGGCTGGGATGCAGAGGGGTCCCCCAGACCTTGACAGGATGCAGTGATGTCAGGAATCTCAGCCACGGGTTTCTTGGGCCTTTAAGTGCATCCTCTCCCTGCCCTCAGCCTCCAACACCACTCTACCAGGCAGGATGAAGCTGGGCTGCACCGAGGAGCCGGAGGACGCCTCTACCCTTCGGGCTTTCAGTCCTTCTGCTTCCCCTCTGCAGGATCCTCAACACCCATCGAAAAATACTGTAAGGAGCTGAACTCCTCTGGCATCCCACAACAGGCCCTGATCTGATCCTCTTTCCCTGGGGAGGGCTTCTTGGGGGAGGGCTTCTTGAGGGAGGACCAGGACACCAAACCCCACACTCAAGTGCCTGTGAGTGGCGGGCCTTTCGGGTGACGTTACATGAAAGTAGACACAGGGTAGGATTCTGGTCACTACTATCCTGTATTCAAAGCTCTGTCTGGACCTGAGCCGGTCCCCGGAGGGCCCACGGGGTTTCGGGAGCAACAGGCTGAGGTGGAGGAGTTGCTGCTGGCACCTCTCGGCCAGGCGCGGAGGCTGCAGGAGCCCTGGGCCTTGCGGGGGCGGGGGCGGGGTCGGGGCGCCCGGGGGCAGGGCCTGGGTGCCCGGGGGCGGGGCCGGCGTCAGGGGCGGGGCCGGCGTCAGGGGGCGGGGGCGGGGGAGGGGCAGAGTGGGCAGGATTGCTGGAGACTGGGGGCGGGGCGACACGGGAGTTCCGAAGCACGCTGCTGTGGTGACTGCAGGACGGCAGGGCTTAAAACGCCTGGGGGCCAGGTTTGGGTCTCTGGGGGAGGACGTGAGGTGCTGGTGATGGTTAGACCTTCGGCGCTGAGGGCTAGGCCAAGTGGTGGGGGCGGGACAACGGAGTGAGGGCGGGGCTTAACGCAGCTGGGGCGGGTGTGGGCGGTCTGGGCTGGAGCTAGGGACCGCAGGGGCCAGACGCAGGTCGGATAGGGCGGGACTGGCCTCCTCCGGGAGATCTCGGCGAGCACCTGCACTTCAAGGGAGGCTTCTTTATGCTAAGGTGGAGATTAGACTCCTGCCCCGAGGGAGCCCTCCCTCTCAGTGGGGAGACCTGCTTCTCCTCCCTCACAGAACTCCCTGTCTCTCTTAACTACGGGAATATCTAGCTGATCAGTTCTCACCTTTCTACCATATGGGTGAGCGGGCCTGGATCTTAACAAGCCAGAGGTTCTAGGCGTCCGAGGGGCAGGCCCGGGGATTCAGTCCTCAAATGACTGTAGGAGACTTCTAGCAAACTCAGCCCCATACTGGCTGAATACATCCTCTCCCTGTGGAGGCTCTGGGCGGTGAGGGTCGGGAGTTGGGGTGGGTTGAGTTACTGATGTGGTTGTGACGGCCCTACTGGACTCATCTCAGTGGTACTGGGTACTGGACTTGGCCAGTGCCAAGAAGGAGGACCTGAAACATTACGAGTCCCAGTGCACAATGAGAAATATGTTAAAAATTTATTGAGTTATTATTTAAGATGACAACTGTTGTCCTTTTAGTCACTAAGTCGTATCCAACTCTTTGGGACCCCATGGATTGTAGCCCACCAGGCTCACATCCTGGAATGTGAAGTCAAGTGGGCCTTAGGAAGCATCACTACAAACAAAGCTAGTGGAGATGATGGAATTCCAGTGGAGCCATTTCAAATCCTGAAAGATGACGCTGTGAAAGTGCTGCACTCAATATGCCAGCAAATATGGAAAACTCAGCAGTGGCCACAGGACTAGAAAAGGTCAGTCTTCATCCCAATCCCAAAGAAAGGCAGTGCCAAAGAATGCTCAAACCTCCGCACAATTGTACTCATGTCACACGCTAGTAAAGCTTAAAATTTTCCAAGCCAGGCTTCAGCAATACGTGAACCATTCCAGATGTTCAAACTGGTTTTAGAAAAGGCAGAGGAACCAGAGATCAAATTGCCAACATCCACTGGATCGTCGAAAAAGCAAGAGAGTTCCAGAAAAACATCTATTTCTGCTTTATTGACTATGCCAAAGTCTTTGACTGTGTGGATCACAATAAACTGTGGAAAATTCTGAAAGAGAAGGGAATACCAGACCACCTGACCTGCCACTTGAGAAACCTGTATGCAGGTCAGGAAGCAACAGTTAGAACTGGACATGGAACAACAGATTGGTTCCAAATTGGGAAAGGAGTATGTCAAGGCTGTATTTTGTCACTCTGCTTATTTAACTTATATGCAGAGTACATCATGAGAAACACTGGGCTGAAGGAAGCACAAGCTGGAATCAAGATTGCCGGGAGAAATATCAATAACCTCAGATATGGAGATGACACCACCCTTATGGCAGAAAGTGAAGAAGAACTAAAGAGCCTCTTGATGAAAGTGAAAGAGGACAGTGAAAAAGTTGACTTAAAGCTCAACATTCAGAAAACTAAGATCATGGCATTCGGTCCCATCACTTCATGGCAGACATATGGGGAAACAGTGGAAACAGTAGCTGACTTTATTTTTCTGGGCTCCAAAATCACTGCAGATGGTGATTGCAGCCATGAAATTAAAAGACGCTTACTCCTTGGAAGGAAAGTTGTGACCAACCTAGACAGCATATTAAAAAGCAGAGACATTACTTTGCCAACAAAGGTCCGTCTAGTCAAGGCTATAGTTTTTCCAGTGGTCATGTATGGATGTGAGAGTGGGACTACAAAGAAAGCTTAGCACCAAAGAATTGATGCTTTTGAACTGTGGTGTTGGAGGAGACTCTTGAGAGTCCCTTGGACTGCAAGGAGATCCAACCAGTCTATCCTAAAGGAGATCAGTCCTGAGTGTTCATTGGAAGGACTGATGTTGAAGCTGAAACTCCAATACTTTGGCCACCTGATGCGAAGAGCTGACTCCTTTGAAAAGACCCTATGCTGGGAAAGATTGAGGGCAGGAGGAGAAGTGGATGACAGAAGATGAGATGGTTGGATGGCATCACCGATGTGATGGACATGGGTTTGGGTGGACTCCAGGAGTTGGTGATGGACAGGGAGGCCTGGTGTGCTGCGGTTCGTGGAGTCACAAAGAGTCGGATATGACTGAGCGACTGAACTGAACTAAACTAAGGCTCCTCTGTCCATGGGACTTTCCAGGCAAGAATACTGGAATGAGTTGCCATTTCCTTCTCCAGGGGATCTTCCCAGTCCAGGGATCAAACCCATGTTTCCTGCATTGGCAGGTGAATTCTTTACGGCTGAGCCAACAGGGAAACCCTAACTTAACAACAGCAGTGTTAAACTAAGCATGACACCCATGCACAGCTTGCATGACCATCAAGCCAGCTGTGGTGCCAAGCAACGAAGCAGAATGACTCAGGGTCCAAGCTCCAGTTGTCCCTCCAAAGAAAAATAAGAGGTGCAAGGCTTCCTACCCCCCCATCCCACTCATTTTTTGCAATGAAAAGGGAAATATATCCTTTTAAGAATCTTCACTTATCTTCTCCTGGAGGGGAGTGAATTTGCGGCACCCCCAACAAACAAACACACACATCACACACATGCAAGCCCCAACTCCCAGAGCTGCCTTACAATCCCCTGCCCTCCAGAGAGGGAGAGAGCGTGCCCCTGTCCCTCATGTCATCACCACTCCTGTACCCTCTGCAGAGCTGAACCAGGAGCAGCAGCAGCTTCTGGCCATGTCCATGGAGAAAGTCTTCCTTCTCCGACAGAGTTGGTGAGGATCTGAGGATTGCACAATGAATGTCAGGGATGACAACAAAGGTAAACTTAAACACTAGAAAGGATGTGGGAGCGCACCCAGTTCCACCCCCTCTCTCATCACGAGCACTCTGGACCAGAGAGCAGAGGGTACTTCTCCAGGGCCACACAGCAGGCTCTTGGCAGAGCTCTCTACAGATCTCAGATCTCCAGATTCTTAATCCATGCCCATTTCTTCTCTGATATAGCACTAACGGGTAGAAGAGGTCAAGGAAGGGGTAGGGACTGAAATTTAAAATTTTACTGCAGACTACCTCTGAAGTTGGTAGGTCCCCAAATGCAAAGCACTTCGTGATGTTTATTCTCCACCATGCCGGTGGTGACCATCCTGGAACAAATTCTTCCAGTGGGAGGCAGTGCTCTTCTGTCTTCACTTCAAGCTGCCCAGGGGCTTTTAGGGTGAGGAGCTGAAGGTCACCGAGCCCTGGCTGAACTCTGCAGCCTCGACATACAAAGGGATGGGCCCCCCTATACCCAGGAGCCCAATGCCCCATCACCACTCTGCGTCCTCCACACCGTCCTTGCTATCTTTCGGGCGTGGCCAACAACACCTGGCTTTTCCCAAATGGAACAGGGCAAAGCAGAGTAGGGCTTGACACAGGCCTGAGAAAGCTGGAGAAATGGAGAGGAGCTTCGTCTACAAGTTTTCCTGGAAGCAGCGTTTCAAAGGCTCCACCTGGGACTCAGTCTCTTTAACCAGGATCTGGAGACTGTCCCATCTGGAGAGCCTAGGAATCACGACTGAGGAGGAAAGTTTCCCTTTCATCAGCCAGGAAATGGGTGGAGTTCCAGCCCTTGATGCAGCTGCATCTTCAGCCTGACAGGTCGGGAACCTGGCAGCAGAGGGCTGGGGGCTGCGAGAGCTGGAACCTTAAAGTTGGACATTGAGTTTGATGCATTTCTTCAGTTCTTCAGCATAACTTTGATTTGAGTATCACAGGCCATTGACCAATGTCTGCTCGGACAGGATTTGGGAGATATTTTGGGCTCCAAAGCTGATTTGGGAATTTGGGGAGAAAGCTTAAAGATTTTTAAGGGATAAGAAAAGAGGCTGGGGTTTTACTTCATTCATCTCACAATCTGAACTCTGCACCCCAAAACTTCCAACCTCCCAGGAGAAATATAAAACATGATGCCTAGGGGCCCATTCTTTCTGCTCCTTCATCACTCCAGCCTGTCTTCATCCCTAGCTAGTCCACCTCCTTTTACTCAGCAAAGGTCTAGAAGCTTGTCTGGGCAGGGGGTCACTTCCCCTAAATGCTCCAACCTTCCCAAGTCCTTCTCCTTTTGTCTTCAATCTGGAGAAGGGGGTAGCAGAGGATAAGATGGTTAGATGGCATCACAGACTTAATGGATATGAATTTGAGCAGACTCTGGGATTAATGGAGGACAGAGGATCCTGGCAAGCTACACAGTCCATAGGATCTGGCCTACATACATATGTTATATGTGCTAAGTGACTGCAGTCATGTCCAGCTCTTTGCAACCCTAGGGACTGTAGCCCACCAGGCTCCTCTGTCCATGGGATTCTCCAGGCAAGAATACCGGAGTAGGTTGCCATTTCCTCCAGGGGATCTTCCCAGGAATTGAACCTGCATCTCATATCTCCTATACACACACACACACACACACACACACACACACACACATAAATGAAGAAGAAAATGGATAATCTGCAGGGTCTGCAGTGCACTCTGTGGGTCAGGTTTTCAGAGAACAGGTGGCTGGGGCTTCCTCCCCTAAGTGTATTCCCTTCCCTGATCACCTTGGCTGATCCCCCATCTCCTAGCAGCAACACATAAATCACAAGCTTGGCGCAAAGCTCAGGGGTGATTATCACCCATTACCTCCCCTAATTTACCACCAGAGGGAGATAGAGAGCAAAGCCTGTTTCTTGCATCAGCACGCTGCCCCACCCTGGCTCCTGTTTCAACACATCTCTATTAATTGACCTAAAGCGTTCTTACACATTAGTACAGTTTAAATTTTCTCCAGTACAATTGTGTCCCAGATTCCCCTGAACATAAACAAGGACTCTAAGGAAAAGAAGTCTTTGAACCCTAAAGGGATTGTGTGTGTGTGTGTTGTACTTTTTGCAGCTCATGGACAGTAGTCCACCAGGCTTCTCTGTCCATGGAGTTTTCCAGGCAAGAATACTGGAGTAGATTGCCATTTTCTTCTCTAGATCTTCCTGACCCAGGGCTGGAACCCAGGTCTCTTGCGTCACATCTCCTGCATTGGCAGGCTGATTCCTTACCACTACGTCAGCTGAGAAGCCCCAAAGGAATTCTGTGGTCTATTCCTAATGCTTTTACCAGAGGTTTTCTTAAGGAACTGGTAGTGATGGGGGTGGGGTAGAGGGGGAGGTTGACAGAAAGACAGGATATCCTGGGTGGATGGGAGGAGTAGCACAGGGACAAGCTGACAGAGATGTTTTTATGCCAAAAGCACAAGATCTTCAACTGGCTGCCTCACAAACCCTTATTTCTTCTCTGTGCCTTGAACCCTCAAAGACTCCAGCTTGCAACACCATCAGGCAGTGTGGGGAATGGAGCAATAGGATGGAGGTAGGTGGGAGCAGGCCTTGTAGAGTTCAGGTTGAAAGAAGGATGGCATGAGAAGTAAAGGAGAAATATTGCTAGGCCAGAGGAGAGAAAGCTGGCTGGATGGATTTTGGGGGTCCTCAGGAAGAGCAGGTACAGGCGTGACTTTTTTTTTTTTTTTGGCCGTGCTGCACAGTATGTGGGATCCTAGTTCCCCAACCAGGAATCAAACCTGTGCCCCGTGCAGTAGAAGTGTGAGATTCTTGACCATTGGACCTCCAGGGAAGTCCCCAGGCATGACTTCTTGAAACCACTATTTTCCAAATCTTTGGAGAACGAGCGGGACTGGAAACCTTGACTTGCAGTCAGCAGGAGGAAGATAGACACCAGGAAGAAACTCCCAAAAGTCTGGCCAAGGCAATGGTGGCTGGGAAGAGGGTGGGGAGTGGGGCCACCTACTCTGGAGCTTATTAAGGGATAGGAGACTGCACAGCCCAGGACCACATGCTGGTTGCTGTGCAGTCACATCCATGTGCTGAATAAGAGCTATAGAGAGGAAGAGATGAAAATCCAGGAAGAACCAGGAAACGAGACGTGGAGAAGATATTACACAGACACACATTTCTGCATACACGTGCACTCATGGTGGGAACTGCATGACTAACGACAGCCCTCCCACACACTCCAGCTCCCACCTTTTCTTCTCCTAAGGAAAAGGGATGTTTGCTTAAGGTGATGGTTAGAGCTGTTGAAGGAGGAGGTATTAGATAGTTGCACAAGATGAGCGGGGGTGGGTAGAAAAAGAGGTGAACCTCTTTTTGGAGGCAGAGGACATCCCTGGTGGTCCAGTGGCTAAGACTTCACCCTCCAGTGCAGGGAGTGTGGGTTGGATCCCTGGTTAGGGAACTAAGATTTCCACATGCCACAGGTTGCAGCCAAAAAGTTTTTAAAAAAAATAAGGTTGGGGGCTTCCTTTGTGGTCCAGTGATTAAGAATTCACCTGCAAATACGGGGACACAGGTTAGATCCCTGCACCAGAAAGACCCCTCATGCTGGGGGGCAACTAAGCCTGTGCGCAAATACTACTGATCCCACACCCCCGAGAGCCGGTGCACTGCAACAAGAGAAACCCCCGCCATGAAAAGCCCATGCATCACAACTAGAGAAAGCCTGCACATGGCAACAAAGACCCAGTGCAGCCAAAAAAATTTTTAAGTAATAATTAAAAACAAAAAACCCCCCACAAAGTTGTATTCCTACAAAGTTAATACACAAAAATCAACTTAAAAAAGGAAGATAGGAGGCAGGAAACAGAGGCCCAGCAGGGACAAGGTCTTGTCTTGTTTCAGGACCCAGAGAAGAGAGATTTGGGAGCAGCTGACATACCGACTGAGACTCTGGGGGTAAAGGAGAAGTAGCTAAGTTTTCAGAACTTTGAGTGATGTGATCCAATCGCTCCCATTCACCACCAACCCCTCAAGAAAACCTCCAGTAAAGACCTAACTTATTCTTCATGGCCTTCAAGGTCACATTTCACTTTTGGTGGGTGATATTGAGGAAAGCCTACAGGCGAGAGCATGAGGGCTCAGTGGTATTCAGGTTTATGTGCAGATGGACAGTCACAGATCCCAACAACATAGGAGCCTTGCTTGTAAGTGTCTTGATTTGTCATCTAGGGACCTGTCATGTGTATAAAGCCTCCTTCACAATTCCTTCCAGGCAGAGATTTAAGATAAGAGCAAGACTTTGATGGGGAGAGATAAATTAGGAGTTCGGGGTTAACAGATACAAACGACTACATATAAAACAGACAAACAACAAGGTCCTACGGTATAGCATAGGGAACTATATTCAGTATCCTACAGTACACTTTAATGGGAAAGAATATGAAAAAGAATACGTACATACATGTATAACTGAGTCACTTTGCTTTATACCTGAAACTAGCACAACATTGTCAGTCAGCTATGCTTCAATAAAATTTTCAAAAACTATACTTCAATTAAAAGAAGATAAGAGCAAGACCTGAGTAAGCAATGGCGAGGAGTCTGAATTCCCATGACAAATACACATTGTGGGCTCTTTCCTTAGCTCCACTGGGCCTCTGCCTGCGTATATGTGTATGTACAATACTACGTGAGATATGGAGATGCTGAACAGGAAGCAATGCAGGGAAACACTTGGCGTATCTCCGTCTCCCACTGCACAGACATGAGCTTCCAGCAGTGCCATAGTTAGGTCTCTGTTTGACAAACAGGGCAGCAGACAGTTTTTCAGCTGCTCTGCTTGTTGTTGGAATCTGAAGACACACAGGATTTCTTATCCCCTCATCACACCCACAAGGCCTCATCATGAATCCTAGATGCTTCCTGATGACCATGATGATGAAACAGACATGCCTGTCCCACATCACACACATGCATGTGAACACACACACACACACACACACACACACACCTGCCTGTCCCCACTGCCTCTCTCTGCAGCCCCCTCCAAGGCACCTTCCTTCCTCTCCTCTCAGCCCATCAATCCAACCTTCAGTCGCCGCCTCTCCCCCACCCACGCTGGCACCTGCCTGGCAGCACCTCACCCATCCCCTCAGCCCTCGGGAGGCCAGGGCCCGGGGCAGGGTGCATGTGGAACAGGTTGATGCTGTTCTCCCGGAAGTGGAGCAGCTGAGGGGTGGGGTCACTGGAGCAGGCGGGGTCCCTGGAAGCCTACATCCTTGCCTCCACAGAGGCATAAAGCCACAGCCTGACCTGGTGAGGGACGGTCATTCTCTCAGCCTACAGACCCAGAGGGCTCCTGACCATCACCCAAGACCCAGCTGCCAGATAGGACTCAGCACTGCTCCCTGGTAAGAACTTGATGACACCAGGGGGTAGGGGGCAGGGGGGGCTCTAGGGGTGAACAAGAACATGGGTGGGACGGGAAGGGCCTAGGAGTCCCATAGGGCCCAATGGAGTAGAAATATTTTTTGTAGTATTTATTTATTTATTTGGCTGCACTGGGTCTTGCTAGATCTTTTAGTTGCAGCATGTGGGATCTACTTCCCTGACCAGGGGTCGAACCTCGGGCCCCCTGCATTGGGAGCATGGAGTCTTAGCCACTGGGCCACCAGGGAAGCCCGTGGGGTAGGAATCTTGACTAGCCTTGGGGAGGGAAGGGAGAGGTGGCCCTGTGAGCACTTCTCTAGTGAGGAGGAGACAGCAGTCACCCAAGACTTTCCTGGCTAACCAGATTGCCTGTCCCACCTGAGCCCTCCAAGGAATGAAGGATTAAAAAAGCGTGTTGGAGCATGGTTGTATGGTTGGCAGAATGGCCCCGTGTACCTGTGAGTGTGCCCCCGGCCTCCCTGACTCTGTGAGGTGCCCACAGGGGGTGGTGAGGTAGTTTCCAGCCAGCTGGTATGTCCTCTTCCACCCCTGGGGATAATTCAGCTTGGCCAGCTGGCTGACCAGCTAAAACACCTGGACTTGAACGTCAAAGGCAGGGACCAGAGGCCATGAACTTCTGGAGGCCGTGAACCTAATGCAGGCCCTGCACTCTCCAGGGTCCTCTGATCCTAGCTTATGTCTCCCATTGTTAGTTGCTTCAGTCGTTGTCTGACTCTGTGACGCTATGGCCTGTAGCCCGCCAGGCTCCTCTGTCCATGGGATTGTCCCAGCAAGAATCCTGTAATGGGTTGCCAGGCCCTCTTCCAGAGGATCTTCCCAACCCAGGGATCAAACCCGTGTCTCCTGCATTGCAGGCAGATTCTTTACCATCTGAGCCACAGGGCTGCATTTCTTCATTCACCTCCTCATTCATTCTTTCCACACACATTTGTCAAGCTCCGCGTCTGCACTGGGCACTGTGCTTGGCGCTGAGGCCACAGAGATGACTAAGACCCACTTCCTGGCCTCGGGGAGGTCATGGTCAAATAGGTGAAGGTCAGGTAAACAGATCACAGCCACATGAGGTGGCAGGTGTTTCAGAAGGGCATGTACACAGTGCTTTGTGGACATGGGGTAGAGTCACCGGCTGCTGGAAGCGGGGAAGGAAGGGGTCACAGAGGAGCGACCCAAAGTGAGTCTTAAAGGACGAACAGGGATTCTAGATGGGAGAGGAGGTATTACAAGCAGACAGGCCAAGAGCAGAGAGCATCAAGATGTCTGGATCTGTTGAGTGATACCTGGAGGGAAGCGGGTCTACCCATAGCTGTGAGCCAGGAGCAGGGCACGAGCGACGTTAAGATATAGGGAAGTGACTCCCACCCAAAGAGAGAGCAACTGGGTGAGCCTAGGCACAAATGGTGGCTGCCTCCCTCCCCCAGATTCCCCAGGTGGTGGCTTTCACGGTTCACTGGTGGGGAGACAAGGTGGGTGTAGCTGAGTGAAAGGAGCTTTACTTCCATGTTAATGAGATGTGCCAGTCAGGCTCCATGTCCATGAAGAAAGTGAGCAGGGAGTGAGCAAAGAGCCCTTCACAAAGAGAGGGGAGGTCTGGCTCCTCTAGCCAGCCTTGCAGCCGGGCAAGTTGTTTCAGCTCTCAGGGCCTCATTTCCTCACCATAAAACGAAGACTCCTCTGGTCCCTTTCAGCTCGGACATCCTGAGGATTCAGGCGTCTTTAAAGAGCCACCCTACCCCGGAGCCCATGGACTTGTCTTGGTGGGAGATGTCACCCTTCCTCCCAACTTATCACTTTCCCTCCCTGTACAGAGACAATGACCATGTTTGAAAATGTCACCCGGGCCCTGACCAGACAACTAAACCCTCGAGGGGACCTGACGCCCCTGGACAGCCTCATAGACTTCAAGCGCTTCCATCCCTTCTGCCTCGTACTGAGGAAGCGGAAGAGCACCCTCTTCTGGGGTGCCCGGTACATCCGCACCGACTACACCCTCCTGGACATTCTCGAACCTGGCAGCTCTCCTTCAGGTCAGCCTTGGCCACGGACTTGGGGACTGAGGGATGGGCTAGAGCCGGCCGACCCGGAGGACCTGAAGCTGTCTCTGTCCAGGGGACAGCGGTGGGAGTCCTCTAGCCAGAAAGTTCTCGAAGGAGGCAGGGAGGAGGAAGCGCCTTTCAGCCTAACCCCCTTCATCTTCTCCCTCCTGCAGACCCCACAGATTCAGGGAATTTTGGCTTTAAGAATATGCTGGATGCCCGAGTGGAGGGAGAGGTGGACGTGCCAAAGACGGTCAAGGTGAAGGGGACGGCCGGCCTGTCCCAGAACAGCACCCTGGAGGTCCAGACGCTGAGTGTGGCACCCAAGGCTCTGGAGACCTTGCACCAGGAGCGGTGAGACTCGGGGCAACGCTGTGCGGTGAAAGGGTGCTCTGGGCTTTGAGTCAAAGGGCAGGGCCCTCACACTGAACTTTCACCTATTGGTCACCCCAGAGGAGCTCTTGAAGATGACCCTTCAGCATATGGGTGCATCCGGGCCATTTCCTATCCACTCCCCTCAACCCCAGCCCCATCCTTCCACCGCCTCCAATACCACCTCCCCACTGTCACGAACACCCCGGGGATGAGTATTTTCACAGTAATGAGTTGTGTGGCCTTAGAAAAGTCACTTCGCTTCAGCTTTCTCTCCTGAAAAATGATGAGTGTTCGATGAAATCCTCTAGGGTTTTTTCCCTACCATAAGACTCTATGAAAATACACTAAAAGGGGAAGAAATCTTAAAAGCTCCCTACTGTGACGTGAGCCCAGCATTCTCCTTGCGTAAACAAAGCCCCCCACCCAACCCCAACCCTCAGCTCAGGAATGCTGCCCCAGCACCACAAGGGGTGTGGCAGTTGCCCTGTCTTGGGGTTTCCTCAGATGTTTGACTTGACAAGGGAACTGACTTTTTAAGTAGTTAAGTGGTGGTTGAAAGGAGGTGAGTGCTGGGGAGGCAAGAAGAAAGGGCTGAGGTGCTTGGGGAATCATGCAGTTAACTCAGCCTGTCCAAGTGCAAAGCACTCTATTAGCTGCTGGACTGCACTAGAATACCTTTGCCTTGTGATTTCAGAGTGAGGGGAGGAAATGTACAACAGTAGCTCTAACCCAAGACTAGAAATGTAAGTGCCAGAGGAGGGCTTTGCCTGAGTTTTGTGGCAGGTCAGAGGGACTTCTTGTTGGGGAAATGAGGACAGACTTCGCGGAGGAGGCAGCCCACGATGTAGGCCTTGAAAGTGCTCCATCAATAGTCGGGGAAATAAGATCCCACATGCTACACAGCGTGGCCAAAATAAATAAATAAATGCAATCCATCCATTTAAAAAAAAGCATTTTTTTTAACCTATAGGGGCCATGAATAGCCAGTTTGGCAGAAGCAGGTAAGAGTAAAACAAGGGAGAAATGTAGGGAGAGCCAAGACCATGGAGGACCCGGGTCAAGGACACGTCTATGCTGCAGGCACCAGGGAGACCTGGTGACTCTGATGTGCCATGATTAATCTGGCCAAACGGAGGAAGGGTGTCAGAGGACAAAGAACAGGGAAGGCAGGCAGACCAGGCAAGACTCTGTTCCACTGCCCATCAGAGACAGAAACTCAGTAGGGAGGAGCAGACAGAAAAAAAAGGGCTGAATGGACACAAAGTCTTGAGGACAACAGAGTGGGTGGACTTGGCAGGGTGAGGGAGAGGATTTTGTCAAAGTGCACCTGATGGAGATCTAATGTGCAGCCTGGCTGTGTTAGTAATTCTATATTGCAGGAAATTCTCTGATGGTCCAGTGGTTAGGACTCCGAGGTTTCATTGGCGGGAACCCGGGTTCAATCCCTGGTCAGGGAGCTAAGATTCCACAAGCCAAAACAAAAAAGTGGAGAGAAAGAAAGGACCCCCCCAGGAGAGATGCACAGAACTAAGAACGGGGAGGAAAAGGAGGGGCATCCAAGGGAGAAACAAACAACCACGAGACCCCATTCTTGGCCAGGGGCTGTGCCCGAGGGTTCCCCAGTCTCTCTCTCTCTTTCTCCCCGGAGGTCGGTGTCATTATCCTCGTTTTATAGATGAGGCCACCCAGACTCAGAGAAGCTGCCCTGCCAGGAGCCGGGAGAGCTGGGTTCCAGCCTGTCTTGCTCCAGAGTCCTCACGCTTCCTGACACCCGCATGCCTCACTCCTGGGAATGAGAGAAGAAAAGAGAAGGGCAAGGCCCAGATGGGGAGAAGCTCTGGACAGTTCCCTTCTGTTTCTCCTGTCACAGGAAGCTGCTGGCAGAGCACCCATTCCTGGAGGAGATGCGAAGCCGAGGAGAGAACCTGTACGTGGTGATGGAAGTGGTGGAGACCGTCCAGGAGGTGACCCTGGAGAGAGCTGGCAAGGCCGAAGGCTGCTTCTCCCTCCCGTTCTTTGCCCCGTTGGGGTTACAGGTTTGCCTCATGCACACACACTTACACTGAGTTTACCCTCAGAGGCTGCATTGCTTTGCCCAATCCACGCCCCCTGCCCCAGGATACTGAAAAGGACCCACTCCCTCCCCTTGCTCTTCAACATCCAGACACCAGTTGGCCAGGAACCAATCATCCCTACAGTCAAGTTGCCCATTTGGGTAGATTCGTGTGCCAGCTGCCACAGGGAGCTAGTAGGGAAGGGGAAACTCACCTTACAGTGCTCCCAATCTGTAAGAAAGTCATCCTTGCTGCCAGAAAGGTCTCAGTCTCATGAGGGAGACACAGAGGTGAAAGGCCAGAGAATACAGGCTTGGAAAATTCAATGTAAATAAGTAGTCTTTACTTACCTCTATCTATACTGTGTAAGTATAGATCCAAAAAAAAAGCAAGGAGGTGAAACCAGTCAATCCTAAAGTAAATCAACCCTGAGTGTTCACTGGAAGGACTGATGCTAAAGCTGAAGCTCCAATACTTTGGCCACCTGATACAAAGAGCTGACTCATTGGAAAAGACTCTGATGCTGGGAAAGATTGAAGGCTTCTAAAGGAGGTGATAGAGTATGAGATGGTTAGATAGCATCACTGACTCAATGGACATGAATTTGAGTGAATTCTGGGAGATGGTAGAGGAGAGAGGAGCCTGGCATGTTGCAGTCCATGGGGTCACAAAGAGACAGTCATGATTTAGCAACTGAACAACATACTGTGTAAATATTCAAGGGCTGAGTTGGAACCAGGAGTAAGGATTAGTCATGGAAGGCTTCCTGAAGGAGGTGATCATGGGACTGATGGCAAAGAGGAAGAAGGAACCAGGGCCTGGATGGACGCTCTAAAGTGGGACAGGGATGCACAGGCAGGTGATGAACAGGTCTGCCCAGTTCTTTCATGTGTCTGAACCCAGAAGAGAGAAAGAGGTCATTAAAGGGGTGATCAGCAGAAATGAGCAGAAGAACTCTGAAGCTCATTCCACACGGGATGGAGAGGTGATCAGGGACACCACTGAAGGGTTCCTAACTTCTCATCTCCCCAAAGGCTTTTGGGCCTGGCCTTCTACTTGCCCTTTACCCCCTCACTCCCAACATCTCACATGTAGGATCCCTGCAGACTCACAAATCCTCATTGTCTACTCCTAGGGATCCGTAAACCACAAGGAGGCTGTCACCATCCCCAAGGGCTGCATCCTGGCATTTCGAGTGAGACAGCTGATGGTCAAAGGCAAAGATGAGTGGGGTGAGCATGTTTTCCCCTGCAGACAAGAGTTACCCACACACTCCTAAGGCATCCTGCTCCCCTCTTGTGGCAACACTGGGGAAGGAGTAAAGGAGTATATTGTATTGTGGTCCAACCTCCACAGACAGAACTGTAGGGGCTGCTCTGGGAATGAGGAACCCTGGATTCTGAGCACCTCCTGAGTGCTAGGCACCTTTGTTAGCAGGGAGAAGGGAGTACAGAGGTGAACAAGCACACCCTCTGCTCTCAAGAATTCTGGGGCCAGGAGTTTCCTGGTGGTCCAGCGGTTAACTCTCCCTACCTCTACTGCTGGGGTCTTGTGTTCGATCCCTGGACAGGGAACCAGGATCTGGCATCCCACGTGGCCAAACAAAATAGAAGTCTGGTGCTGATGGAGGAAACAGACACGGACACCAGGACTAGAATGCAAAGTGGAAAATAGTGATATCATACGGAAAGGTTTACAGAGGGAGAAAAGGTTATTTCCAGCCGTAGAGACAGATCAGGGGATAATGTTGAGGTATTCAAAGATAGGTTCTTATCCTTTAGCAGAGTCCATGGGCTTGAGGCCAGAGAAAGAAAGTTGGGGCAGCTACTAAAAGTCCTTCTGCCCGCCCCACTCTTGTTCCTTACAGATATCCCACACATCTACAATGATAACATGCACACCTTCCCTCCTGGAGGTAAGTAAAAATTGCTTCCTGGCTCCCCACGTGTTCCTCCCTACCCCTGCATTATCTGCTGACATCCTGCACCCTCTAATAGGGTATACCAGAAGCCCCCAAGGAGCCCCCTGGTTTTGTTTCCCAAGACTCTAAAAATATCCATCTTCAGCTTTAGGAAAGGCAGATAGATGCATAGACATGTGCCCAAGAGAGCCAGAGAAACAGAAAGAGACTGGAAGGCACCATCGGAAGCAGAAATACTGGAGACAGTGTGTGTTCCCAAAATTGCAGGGGCGGATGAGCTCTGTTTTTATAATGATAACTGATAAAGCTGCCTTGACAACTGCTCTAGATAAAAAGACACAAAGAGGTTTTATGCTGACATATGTGCGTTGTTTCTGTCTTCAGAAAAGCCAGAAGATGAGAAGTTCACCCGTAAGTGCTTCCTGTCATTTCACTGAAACATTCTTGAGAGGATTTTAAAACTCCAATGTTTTTCTTTCCTTTTCTCTGGGACTGACAAGGAATGTGGCAGAGCAGATCTCAGAAAAACTATTGTCTCTGAAACGTGGCAGGAATTCCAATAGCTTAGAAGAAAGCAGTGGAAGGGGGAAACTCTTTGGACAAGACTTCCAAGTGGTCAGATACCTCTGACCTCTGTCCTCAAGGCCTTAGTAATAATGACCTGTCACATGCCCATCTGTGTCTCTGCTGCCCAGCACCTGGGGCAGGAGCTGCTGAGTCACAGTGATGCCAACTCAATCCAAGTGCCCCTTTTCACAATGCCTTAGCTTCTCTGCTGCCCCATTTCTGCCTCCCACAAATGGTACAAGAGTATCTTTAAGACAGCTGGGACATCCCAGGAGACAGGATGTATTTCCTAACCTCCATTCATGTCCCACTCCCTGGGTATGACTACTGTTTGGGAGGATTGCCTTCTAATTGGATTTTTTTTTTCCCTTCAGTTATCCAGGCATCTGATGTTGGTAAGGAATTTTGTGTTTCTCTCTAGATTTTGGCAGGAAGGCAGTGGAAGTAACCTTGGGGTGAAGGGAGAGGAAGACAAGTGCTGAGTCCTTGGTGGTGGGGCTTGGAGCCACTTCCAGGAAGCCCACTCTTTCCAAAGCAGGCTGGATGTGTTCCTAGGATGCCAGGGCCCTAGAGGGGCAGGCCAAGGTTCAAGCTATCCCTAGCCAACCCATGTCCCTGGATTTAGACCCACTGCTCTTGGGCTTCCCAGGTGCTGCTAGTGGTAAAGAATCTGCTTGCCAGTATAGGAGACATAAGACACACGAGTTCAATCCCTGGGTTGGGAAGATCCCCTGGAGAATGGTATGGTAACCCACTCCAGTATTCTTGCCTGGAGAATCCATGGAGAGAGGAGCCTGGCAGGCTACAGTCCATAGGGTCGCAAAAAGTTGGACATGACTGAAGCGACTTGGCACGCAGCACGCACACACTTCTGAGCAGTCCCCTTCTGATCTTCATCCAGTCACCAAAATCACTTTGTCAACTGACTCTTGCGAAGAGAAAATAGACCTTCCTTCTCAACTCTATGGGGGGTCCTAGAGAAAGGAAGGCCACTTGTCTACTGATCTGGGATGGAGCCTAGAATCTCAGGGGGAATGGACGCCTGGTTTAGATGATACTGTGAGTCCTGGCCCACCTCTCGATTCCCCATCTCCCCACTCAACACCTTAAGTCAAGTCTGGGGAATAACGTTATAACTGTGTACCTTGGTCAAGCAAAAATAGAAGCCAGGCTCTAGCTGAGAGCAGAACTCAGGGGCAGCAGAGCCTGGGGGCCTGAGCAGGGCTGAGTGAAGGAGACCCGCCGGGAGGGCATATACTGAACTGATGATGACGATACCGCATCTACTGTTCCCACAGGGGTGGTACACGAGGACTTCAGGACCCTAAAAGAAGAGGTTCAAAGGGAGACCCGGGAAGTGGAGAAACTGAGCCCAGAAGGGAAGAGCTCCCTGCTCAGCTCCCTCTGCAAACTCCTAGGGAAGAAAAAGGAGCTACAAGACCTGGAGCTCACGGTGAGGACCCAAGGGAAGGGTAGGAGATGCAGGAGAACATGTAGGTGGTGCAGCTGGTGGGGGATCCCACAGATCTGGCAGAAGATGGTCGGTGGCCAGAGGAGTCGACAGTGGATGACTTCTCCAAGGCTGGTCAAGTGCCCCCCTCCCAGGCTGCCAGGGTCACCACTGTGCCCTGTGTCCCTCTGGAGATGGGCAAACAGTGAAGATTCCCAGGCTTCCCCCTGATCGACAGAGGGTGGGCAGCAGGCCAGCAGGACCTCCTTTTGGAAGGGGGCTGGACCTTTCCTTTCCAGAGCCCAAGACCCAGGGACCAAGGAACCCAAGAGTCTAATACTTTTCAGGACTTGATATCTTGAAAAAGAAACAAGGAAATGGAGAGAGTTAACACACCTCAAGGGACTGTCATGGGCCAGGCACTGTGCTCTCTCCCCATGTTCTCCTAGTCACCCAGCTTTCCCCACAGCTTGAAGGAGCTCTAGGCAAAGGACACGAAGAGACCCTGGAGGCACTCCCAAAGAATGTCCTGCTATCAAAGGAGGCTATGGATGCCATCCTCTATTTCCTTGGAGCCCTAACAGGTAAGTGGGGAGTGAGGTCTTCATTTATACATCTATTCAGTAGTAAGAATGAGTCACTAAATGAATTCTTAAATGAATGAATGAGTAAATAAATGCCAGGCAAATTATACTGCAGTTAAGTAGTTTATATCCACATTTTAAAAAATTGGTTTCATTCCTAAGGATTCACATGGTCACCATACCCTAGTCTTGCTAAAAGAGGTTGGGAAATAACCCTAGTTTTATCAGCCATATATTTAAAACTTCTGCTTATTGCTAAGCTCATCACTTTAATTTCAATATCTGATAGCTTTAATCTGAGGATAACATCTTCTGATCTTACCCCTGAATTCTTTTTCCCTCTGCAAGAAACATTGTCCTACTTTGAAAAACACTCTGATCCTTCACATGTAAGCTGAGATGTTTGTTCCTTCAAGAAGGCTGCCCTAGGAGCTTCCCTGGTGGTGGCTAAGACTCCATGCTCTCAATTCAGGGGGTCCGGGTTTGATCCCTGGTCGGGGAACTAGATTCCACATGCCTCAACTAAGACCCAGCACAGACAGATTAATTGATTAGTTAAAAAAAAAGTAGCAGCCTACCCTCAAACACCAAGACCAAAGTAGATCATCAGCTATGGCTCCTGTCACAGCCTATATTGTAATTGCACGTTATTTTGTCTTCTCCACTAGAATGCAGACAAGTTTCTTGAGTGAGCATGATTTTTTACCTAACACACCAAGCAAAGGTGCCTGGCCCAAAACAGGCATTCCACCGTGGGTGAACATAAAAATCAGTGAATGCTGAAATTCTGGAAGTACACCCATTTGGAACTTGTAGTTCCCTTTACACCAAAACACATCTCTTCCTCTGCTTTTTTTCTCCAGAGCTAAATGAAGCCCAACAGAAGCTGCTGGTAAAATCTATGGAGAAAAAGATCCTACCAGTGCAGCTAAAGCTGGTAAGAAAAAATGGCAGATGTTAGGGAGACTTTGGAAGGGAGTCAGCTATAACTGGTGGAAAGATACAGTCTAACCTAATGACAGAACCATCCTACTCCGTCTTATCCTAGGAGATCATGCCTACTTCTCATTTCTCTCCATGTTTCTTCCTGTTTGCTATTTCACAACTAGAGGTAGAGGAATGCGTTTCTGGGCAACTATCTGCATTTTTCAGTCTGATCCTGGGAGAAGAGACAGAAAACTCTAGCTTGGTTTATTCCTAGCGAAGTGATGTGAGTCAATCTTAATGTCTCTGAGTCTGCCTCAATTCACTCCTCTGTAAAGTGAGCCTAAAAATAAATGTGATGCTCATCCTACAAGGCTGTTAAAAAGCCCAGGCAGAGCTGTCATGTAATGTAACCTAAGGGGTTATAGTGAGAGAAAGTTAGCCCTCTTTGTTGATTTTGTGAGTTGGGAGAAACTAATAGCGGTTTCCAGTTCTTTCTTTTCATGCTGCTTTGTTTCCCTCCAGGTGGAGAGCACAATGGAACAGAATTTCCTCCAGGATAAAGAGGGTGTTTTCCCCCTGCCACCTGAGCTGCTTTCCTCCCTTGGGGAAGAGGAACTGACGCTCACAGAGGCCCTGGTGGGGCTGAGTGGCCTGGAAGTGCAGAGATCGGGCCCCCAGTACACGTGGGACCCAGACACCCTCCCCCGCCTCTGCGCCCTGTACGCCGGCCTCTCCCTCCTGCAGCTACTGACCAAGGCCTCCTAACTGGCCTTTTCTATTCAACTCCTGCTTCCTTAATGCCTTCCCTACCTCGCTGTACCCTGTGCGGACACCCAAGGGCATTTCAGAACCACCAGGCTGAGGATAATGGAAACTGTAGCTGATCACTCAATTCCCACTTGTCCAACTCTGTACATCCCCCATCCCTACTGCTCCATAGCGCATCCACAGATGCTTAAATTCTCTAATAGTGGAAACACTCAAACTTGAAAAACTATGAACCATTTCGGCAAATTCCAAATTAATTAATTAAACTCCTATCCCAACCCCTCCCACTTATGATTCCAAAAATCAAACTGGAATTAATTAAAAAAAATATTATTTCACTTTGAGTGAAACGTCTTTTGGTGTTTTTCCTTAAAAAAATCTATCCTAAGGAAATTCTTAATTTGTGCCAGGAAAAAAAAATAGACATTATCATACTCTATACAGATTATATGTACATGAACACTATTACGATGTCCTCAGACCAGTTAGAAAATGCTTGGAGAAGAACTATGAGTGTGTAGAATGTGGAATCTAGACTGTAGAATCAGAAGATCATCAAAGCAATTTGTCTTCCAAGAGGAGCCTTTGAGGTTCTCTGGACTTGGGTTAGGGACTGGGAAAGGTGAAGACATGTGGTACAAGCACAAGAGTAAGACGACTTCCAAGTTTATTGAGTAGAAAATGCAGGGGAATTCCCTGGCTCTCCAGTTGTTAGGACTCTAAGTTTCCAATGCCAGGGAGCCAGGTTTTATCCTCAGTCTGGGAACTAAGATCCCACAATCCATGCAGCCAAAAAAAAAAAAAAAAGCAAAAAAATGCAAAAAAAAAAAAAAAAAAAATTTAAAAAACTTAATGCAGATAAGTCAAAAATAAATGGTAACCCAAAAATACTGGGTGGCTTCCCAGGTGGTACTAGTGGCAAAGAATCCACCTGCTAATGCAGGAGATGCAAGAGATGTGGGTTCGATCCCTGGGTCAGGAAGATCCCCTGGAGGAGGAAATGGCACCCCACCCCGATAGTCTTGCCTGGAAAATACCACAGGCAGAGGAGCCTGGTGGGGTACAGTCCATGGGGCCGCAAAGAGTCAGACAGCATGGAGCATACCCAAGAATAAGACTGATCCAAAATTTTAAACAAGAAAATATAATATTATCTTCTCATTCCAACTTTCCTTCTTCTGCCCTCAATTAGGGTGTTTGCAGGAGGAAGTGAGGTGGGTAGAATTGGCATGTGGATGGGTTAACATACAAATTCAGGCTCGTAAAACTGCTAGGTTTATACCAGCCTCCTCTGCCTAAAGCTGGGTTTTAACGTCTTTCACTGATCTCTTTTAACGTAGTTTAATGGGTGGAATAATTTCTCCAAGGTTTTTGGCCCCAGGAGTCAGACTCTTCCCCTTCTTAGCCACCCCTCTCCAGGCTGGTTCCCTCACTCACCAAGAATTCAAGACCAACTGCCAAAAACTGTGTTAAGCCATCCTCCCCCATACTGGGGCATCTTCCAAGGCCTGGATATATTGCTCAAGGACAGACTAGGTAGTTATCTGCTGACTTGATTGTTTTTCCCTTGTGATGTAAACTTAATAATGAAGTGAGCTAACACTCTAACTATCCAGAAGGGTAACCTCATAAAGATGAACAACAAAGCCCATCTGTTTTCTTCCTCTGCCATTCTCATCTACCTACAGTTACAGATATGGTGTTAGAAAGAACACGCTTTAGGGACTTCCCTGGCGGCCCAATGGCTAGCACTCCAAGCTCCCAATGCTGGGGACCCTGGTTTCATCCCTGATCAGGGAACTAGATCCAGCATGCTTCAACTAAGACCCAGCATGGCCAAATAAATAGATATTTTTTTAAAAGAAAAAGAAGAACACATTTTAATGAGTTTACTCCAGTGATGATTCAAAAGTCCTGTTATCCAATCTCCCAGCCCTAGAGGGCAGGGGTACAGTTAGGGAAGAATTGGTCATTTTTCACTAAAACTGGAGAACACAATTTTCCGTTTAAGAAGTCACTACTTAGTACAAGGAGCTAGCTATTCACTGCGACAGTATAAAAGGAGGGATACAAAGAATATCCTCTCTCTGTAAAAATATAAAGGAGAATATGGTCAAAACATTCTCTGCCCTCTAGGACCTAACAGCAGGACTAGGTTGCCTTGCAGGGTCTGACCTGGTCTAACCACAAAGCTTCCACTTACGGAAGAGATAAAAATTTCAAGGTACAAAAGGAGTTGTTTGTTTTTTGTGTCTTAGGAAATTGGAATCTGTATACTCCTGCAGAATCACCAGAGGAGTCCTTTGAAAAAGTGGACAGGGTTTCAGGTCCAGTTTCTTTTCCCTGGGGGACTCTTAGGCGCTCTTTAAGTGCACTATTATTCTGTTCCCCATTTCACTACAGTGTCTGTCTGGAAGCATATCATCTCCCCAAAGGACCCCCGAAGCCTCTCTGTTTCCTCCAGCCTCACAATACACCACAGCCCAGAGCAAAGCAGATCTTCCAGCATACCACATTCTGAAGCTGATTTCTTACCACCCGGCCCCCTAAATATGCTATCCCTAGGTTTCATAGAGAGTAGACTCCTAAATTTTGTTACATTGAAGTAATTACACCCAAATATACTCTCCCCGAAAAAAAGTCCAAAATGAAATGCAGTACTGGGATGCAATCTCAAAAACGACAGAATGATCTCTGTTCATTTCCAAGGCAAACCATTCAGTATCACAGTAATCCAAGTCTATGCCCTGACCAGTAATGCTGAAGAAGCTAAAGTTGAACGGTTTTTTGAGGACCTACAAGACCTTCTAGAACTAACATCCCCAAAAGATGTCCTTTCCATCATAGGGGACTGGAATGCAAAGGTATAAAGTCAATAAATACCTGGAGTAACAGGCAAATTTGGCCTTGGAGTACAGAATGAAGCAGGGCAAAGGCTAACAAGAGTTTTGCCAAGAGAACACACTGGTCATAGCAAACACCCTCTTCCAACAACAGAAGAGAAGACTACACATGGTCATCACTAGATGGTCAATACCGAAATCAGATTGATTATTCTTTGCAGCTAAGGATGGAGAAGCTCTATACAATCAGCAAAAACAAGACTGGGAGCTGACTGTGGCTCAGATCATGAACTCCTTATTGCCAAATTCAGACGTAAATTGAAGAAAGTAGGGAAAACCACTAGACCATTCAAGTATGACCTAAATCAAATCCCTTAAAATCATACAGTGGAAGTGAGAAATAGATTCAAGGGATTAGATCTGATAGGCAGAGTGCCTGAAGAACTATGGATGGATGTTCATGACATTGCACAGGAGGCAGTGATCAAGGCCATCCAAAAGAAAAAGAAATGCAAAAAGGCAAAATGGTAGTCTGAGGAGGCCTTACAAATAGCTGTGAAAAGAAGAGGAGCGAAAGGCAAAGGAGAAAAGGAAAGATATACCCATTTGAATGCAGAGTTCCAAAAAATAGCAAGGAGAGATAAGAAAGCCCTCTTCAGTGATCAATGCAAAGAAATAGAGGAAAATAATAGAATGGGAAAGACTAGAGATCTCTTCAAGAAAATTAGAGATACCAAGGGAACACGTCATGCAAAGATGGGCATAATAAAGGACAGAAATGGTATGGATCTAACAGAAGCAGAAGATATTAAAAAGAGGTGGCAAGAATACACAGAAGAACTATACAAAAGAGATCTTCATGACCCAGACAATCACAATGGTGTGATCACTCACCACTTTGTCGAACCAGACATCCTGGAATATGAAGTCAAGTGGGCCTTAGGAAGCATCACTACAAACAAAGCTAGTGGAGGTGATGGAATCCCAGTTGAGCTATTTCAAATCCTAAAAGATGATGCTGTGAAAGTGCTGCATTCAATATGCCAGAAAATTTGGAAAACCCAGCAGTGGCCACAAGACTGGAAAAGGTCAGTTTTTATTCTAATCCCAAAGAAAGGCAATGCCAAAGAATGCTCAAACTACCACACAATTGCACTCATCTCACACACTAGCTAAGCAATGCTCAAAATTCCCCAAGCCAGGCTTCAACAGTACATGAACCACAAACTTCCGGATGGTCAAGCTGGATTTAGAAAAGGTAGAGGAACCAAAGATCAAATTGCCAACATCCGATGGATCATCGAAAAATCAAGAGTTCCAGAAAAACATCTACTTCTGCTTTATTGACTATGCCAATGCCTTTGACTCTGTGGATCACAACAAACTGTGGAAAATTCTTCAAGAGATGGGAATACCAGACCACCTGACCTGCCTCTTGAGAAACCTGTATGCAGGTCAAGAAGCAACAGTTAAAACTGAAGATGGAACAACAGACTGGTTCCAAATAGGGAAAGGAGTATGTCAAGGCTGTATTTTGTCACCCTGCTTATTTAACTTATGTGCAGAGTACACCATGAGAAACGCTGGGCTGGATGAAGCACAAGCTGGAATCAAGATTGCAGGGAGAAATATCAGTAACCTCGGATATGTGGATGACACCACCCTTACGGCAGAAAATGAAGAACTAAAGAGCCTCTTGATGAAAGTGAAAGAGGAGAGTGAAAAAGTTGGCTTAAAACTAAACATTCAGAAAACTAAGATCATGGCATCTGGTCCCATCACTTTATGGCAAATAGATGGGGAAACAGTGGAAACAGTGGCAGACTTTCTTTTGGGGGGCTCCAAAATCACTGCAGATGGTGACTGCAGTCGTGAAATTAAAAGATGCTTGCTCCTTGGAAGAAAAGTTATGACCAACCTGGACAGCATATTAAAAAGCAGAGACATTACTTTGCCAGCAAAGGTTCAACTAGTCGCTTTGACTATGGTTTTTCCAGTAGTCATGTATGAATGTGAGAGTTGGACTATAAAGAAAGCTGAGCACCAAAGAATTGATGCTTTTGAACTGTGGTGTTGGAGAAGACTCTTGAGAGTCCCTTGGAGTGCAAGGAGATCCAACCATTCCATCCTAAAGGAAACCAGTCCTGAATATTCATTGGAAACTCCAATACTTTGGCCCATGATGTGAAGAAGCGACTCATTTGAAAAGACCCTAATGCTGGAAAAGACTGAAGGCGGGAGGAGAAGGGGACGCGACAGAGGATGAGATGGTTGGATGACATCACCGACTCAATGGACATGAGTTTGGGTAAACTCCGGGAGTTGGTGATGGACGGGGAGGCTTGGTGTGCTGCAGTCCATGGGGTCGCAAGGAGTCGGACACGACTGAGCGACTGAACTGACTGACACTCTCCCCTATCCACATTCCTCGGCTGCGGATTTTATGCTTTATTTTCAGCACTAGCTAAACACAGATGGGCTTGCCTTGTGACTCAGCTGGTAAAGAATCCGCCTGCAATGCGGGAGACCTGGGTTCGACCTCTGGGTTGGGGAGATACCCTGGAGAAGGGAAAGGCTAACCAATCCAGTGACTTTCACTTTTCCTTTTCAAACTCAGACAGTCTGAATCCCATAGGGTTCTCTGTCGTCTCAGTTCGGTTTTATTTCAAATCCAACAGAACTGATACTTTCCAATTGTGGTCCTGGAGGAGACTCTTGAGAGTCCCTTGGACAGCAAGAAAATCAAACCAGTCAGTCCTAAAGGAAATCAAAGCTGAATATTCATTGGAAGGGCTGATGCTGAAGCTCCAATACTTTGGCCACCTGATGCCAGGAGCCGAATAACTGGAAAAGACCCTGATGCTGGGAAAGATTGAGGGCACGATAAGGAGGCAACAGAGGATAAGATGGTTGGGTGTCATCACCGACTCAATGGACATTTGTTGTTGCTCAGTTGCTCAGTCGTGTCCGAGTCTTTTCTTGACCCCATGGATAGCAAGCAGTACCCCAGGCAAACTCCAGGAGACAGAGATGAACAGGGAAGCCTGGCGTGCTGCAGTTTATGGAGTCGCAGAGTCGGACACGACCGAGCGACTGAACAGCCTAGCTCCAGAACCCTGCGCAGATTCTTTTCTTCTCTCGTGCCCGATGCACCGGGCTACGGTTGAGGAGCAGCCTCATGGATCTCGAAAGTGAACCCTGCCGGGGGTAAACTGAGCGAGTGTAAGCATGAAACCCGCCCAGCAATTCATGGTGTCAGTACGCCCTGCGTTCCAATAGGTTCTACCCACTCTTCGCGGGGTGGGGTGCTCCGCTGTAACCCAGTTGGAGCCTGAGGTGACCTCTTGTGGACCTCTTGTGGACATTCACGGACGTGCACTCGAGAGAAACAAGCAAGAAAATCAACACACTGGAGCACTCCAAAACAAGCTTCACAGACTCTAAGAAGCTCCTCCCCGCACCTTCCGTGGAGATCCGCCTCCATCCTGAGTCTCGGTGGTTGACTTTTTTCCCCTTTGATGACTCGGCCATCGACCAGCCCGGCCTGTCGTTTCCCAGAAGGCCCAGCGCCGGGAAGGGGTTTGCAGCTGCTCTGTCATCGTGCGGCCCGACGCGAGCCCGCGCTCGTGTGCAGGCCCGGCTCGGTTCCTGGTCTCCGGTGCGAGGGTTTACGCGAGGCCCCGGCCTCGGTCCCCGGACTAGGCCGCGACCCCGGGCGCCATGAAGCAGGAGGGCTCGGCGAGGCGCCGCGGCGCGGACAAGGCAAAGCCGCCGCCCGGCGGAGGGGAACAAGAACCACCGCCGCCCCCAGCCCCCCAGGATGTGGAGATGAAGGAGGAGGCGGCGGCGGGTGGCGGATCAACCGGGGAGACCGCTGGCAAGACGGCGGCTGCGGCGGCTGAGCACTCCCAGCGAGAGCTGGACACCGTCACCTTGGAGGGTACGAGAGCTTGGGCCGGGGACGTGCCGTGATCACGGGTGACAGCACCGCGATGATGTAGCCTCTCCTTGGGACCCCGGCGTAGCCTTCACCACCGTGACTTGGGGGTTCCTTGGGATCACCCTCTAAGTGTCTGCTCCCGCTACCCTGACACTCCGGACCGCGGCCCGGATAACTGAACAGTCTCTCTAGACTCTGGACTCTTCCCTTCTCACACACCTCCCCCCCACGGGGAATTGCATCTAGAACTAGGTCTCACTGGGCCCATAGACTCCCTCTTCTGAGTTCTCTCCTCTTACCTTATTATTCCACTTACATCTCATCAGACTGATTCTAGTGACCCCAGTGCATGACTGATCTCTATGAAAACTAGTGTCTGTATTTATCTTTGAAGGGGGATAAGGATAACAGCGTAGACCCCTGTGTTTTAAGAATGATTTCTGTTGTCATAACTACCTTTAGCAAACTCCCCTAAGAGAGCCCTTTCAGCTTAATATCTTGCTTCCTCCTTGCTCTAATTGAACTGCCCAAACGGTCCTATTTTGTTTTTCTCTCACTTCAAACCCTTACTCATGGTCTGTTTCTAAAGAGTTTAAACACATTATACACTTTCAACTTTTTAGTTGTCATTTGTTTGAGTTCCTGATACTCACCTCCCACCTAAACTATATACCAGTTCCCCCATTTCTCTTCTCCTTGGTGCCTGTTCTCAGTTTCCATCCTCCTCTTGTTTCTCCAAGTTTATATTTCACTTTTCCAACTTAGAGCATCCTGTCCATATTTGGAGTGGGTAGAGTGAAGACTCCCAACTGTGACCCTGGTGCTATTTCCCACTTCTGGATCAAGTAGGACAGGACTATTTATTGGATTTGCTCTCTGCTTCACTGTATGAGAAACTAGCTCAAAAACATTGAAATAAGCAAAGTTGTGCTCCTGGGTGGTGGTTTGAGGATATGATAGTATTGACTGCATCAGCTCCTATTCTAATACAAAGGAATATGAATACAAGGGAAACTGAGAAGCTACCAATTGATGGTGCTCCCTTATTTCTGGACATTTGTTTCCATTTTCCTCCATTATAAATAGCTTTGCAGCCACCATCTCTGCCCACCTATTTGATCTATTTCTGTAATTACTCATTCATTATAGATCCCTGAGTTGAAAGGGTAAATGTTTTTAAGGTCTTTGGTAGATATTGTCCAGGAAAACTGTACTGATTTACATTATGCAAACAGAAAGGTTCTGGTCACCCCTGTACTCTGTATGTTATCATTTTTCAAATACTATTAGAATGGTTATTGAAAAATGTTTTCATTTGTGGTTATTTGAATACTAATGAAACATTTTTCATGTCTATTTGTTGTTCCTCTTTTCATACTGTGCATTGATACTAATTTGTATTCATTTTAATCCTTTATACAAGCTCTTTATTGAATATGCATCTCTGGCCACGTTTGTTGCAGATACTTTTCTTTTGCTACAGTTATCAGAAGGATTTTGTTTGTTTGTTTCTATGAAGTTCTTTAAGTCTTTTGTGTGTGTATGTGTGTGATTTCTCCCATTGTTCGCATTTGGAAAGTGTTTTCCTATTTGAAGATGTGCTAAATCTCCATGTGTTTTTGTTTTTCTTTTTTTTTTTTTTTCCTTTTTATGTCACCCTCTACTTCTTCCCCAACCCAGCTTTATTTTTCTGTGTCTCTTGGTTATGTCTTAAAATCAGCATATGGCATCCATAAGTGTTGCTCAACCCTGTTGGGGCAAAAGGGGGGACTGGCCACATCCTGACATTTGTAAGAGGCTTCCTAAGACTGCTTGGCTGGAGTTGCGGATGGGTAGGAGGAGTTGGAATTCACGTTTTTCCTCCCCTGGTCCTCCACAGACATCAAGGAGCACGTGAAACAGCTGGAGAAGGCAGTGTCGGGCAAGGAGCCTCGGTTTGTGCTGCGGGCCCTACGGATGCTGCCTTCCACGTCACGCCGCCTCAACCACTACGTTCTGTACAAGGCCGTGCACGGCTTCTTCACTTCCAACAATGCCACTCGAGACTTCTTGCTATCCTTCCTGGAAGAGGTGAGTGGAGTCAGGCCAGTGCAGGAGTGTGGGCTTGGCTTGAGACTCACAGGGACACTCATTCTACCCTGGGTAGCTGTGTCCCATCCTGGAGACCTGTCTTGTTACCTGCCACAGCAGAGACATGAAGCAAAGCAGCCCCTCTTAATACTCATCTGCTCTCTAACAGGGGGACCATCCTTCGGCCCTGTAGGGTCTTTATTCTGAGTCAGAAAAAAAATCTGAGTTAGGACCCTTCCAACTACATTCATTTCCCACCACTCCCAACATAGGGCCTAGGAGAAGGTTCTACCACCTCTTTGCCTGTGAAGCTTCACTGTGGAGGATGTAGAGAACAGTGGTTAAGGGACTTCCCTGGTGGTCCAGTGGTTAAGACTCCTCGCTTGCACTGCAGGGGGTGTAGTTGGATCCTTGGACAGGGGACTGAGATTCCACATGCCCTGCGGTGTGGCCCCACCCAAAAGAGAACAGTGGTTAAGAGCACAGGTTTTGGGGGAAGGTTGAATTTTTAATCCCAGGTCTACCATTTGGTGTCTGACCTAACTTGCCTGTGTTTCATTTGATGTATGTGATGAACAGATCTGGGGGCACGTTGTAGGGGAGCTGCTGAGGAAGAAGGGGCAGGCTCTTAGTGTGTGGCCCAGAGCGCATGTTGATGAAGTTAGTTTGCTGGTGGTAGTTGTCTCCATGCCAGGAGAAACCTCTCCTTTCCCTTTCTGACTATAAACCTCCTCTTATCATCCATGGTACAGTTCAATCCCTGTCCTTTCTTAAACTTTATTGGCCCTTTAGCTGCCTTCATCTCCCTAAAATTCTGTAAGCTTACAATCTGTTTCATAGATGTAAAGCGCAGAAAACCCCCTGAGGTGGACGGTGAAGACTTTACTGTCTGGGAAAGAGGAGAAGCACCCTCCCCCAGCCCCGCCTGGGGTATTTTTTAACCTGTACATCGCTGAAGTCCCCCACCATGATCGTTTTTTGATCTGTTACACATTATTCCAGTTTTAGTGACTAGATCTGAAAATAAATACTATGAATATGTCAATTCCCCCCAAATTTCTTCATTACCACCAAAAAAAAATTTTTTTTTGTCTCATTATTCTTTTTTGGCCAAGCCACACAGCTTGCATAACTCAATTCCCCGACCAGGCATTGAACCCAGGCCACAGCAGTGAAACCTAGAATCCCAGCCACTAGACCACCAGGGAACTCCCTGTCTCATTATTCTTGATCTCATCTTTAGAATTATATCACTTTATTAAACCCTGCCTGACAGAATTTGCAGTGGTTCCAGGTCTGGTGGTTTAATCTCTAGTTAGATTATAGGCTCTCTGAGGGGTCCTTCCATCATTCTTTCTGTCCCCATTCTATTCTGTAAGGATGTTACACTCCTGTAACCCTTTTTGTATTGATTTTATCGCCAGCCTTTTGGACTCCCTTCAGTATTTTTGTATCCCTAGCACCCAGAAAAATCTTGGCACACAGTTTGCACTTAGTAAATCTCTGTTGAAATAATAGTGAGTACTTGAGAAATTCCTGGTTGACTGATCTAACTGAGCTCTTCCACGGTAACTCACATCCTCTCCCAGCCCATGGACACAGAAGCCGATTTACAGTTCCGTCCCAGAACAGGAAAAGCTGCATCGGCTCCCCTCCTGCCTGAAGTGGAAGCCTACCTCCAGCTTCTCATGGTCATCTTCCTGATGAACAGCAAGCGCTACAAAGAGGTATCCAAGACCAGAGCATGTGACTAACGCACCCCAGGCATGCGTGGGGTTAGTGGGGGAGATCGCCTCTTGTGTAGAAATAGATCATCATTGGGTCATTCACTGCCCCCCAGACTCATCCCCAACGTGAGAATGCGCCCATCCGAGAAAGACCCCTCAACTCCTGCTCCAGCTCTGGGCAAAGCCTGCTCATGGTCACTCTGTACCTCTCTGTGGCGCAGTCCCCGGATAGTGGATGGTTTAAAAAGAGTTGATTTGGAGGCAGAAAGACCTGGCTTCAAATCCCATTTGTACCTTAGGCAAATTGATTTCTCCCAGTCATGTCTAAAATAAGACAAACTGCCATTCTTACAAGTTTATCATTAGTATTAAATCAAAATAATACATTTAAAAAATACTTGGCCCAATGACCTGCATAAGGTCAGCATTCCCAATGTGTTAATAAATGGCAGCTATTACTGTGGATCTGAAAGGCTTCATTGTGCATACGACTCTTCCAGCACTGCCTCCAGCTGGGGCAGCTGCCCTGGCAGGCTCGGCTTCTTTCCCAGGGGCACTCCCAGGAGGTGACAGTCTTATGCCTCAGTCTTCTGTTTTATTTTTCCCTTGCTTTGCCACTGGTTGGTTTTTGTTTGATTGGTTGCTCTTTAACTATAATTCACCCACTTGAAATTCTAGATGTCGATGGTATTTTTGTATATTCACAAGGTTATACAACTGCCCTCCTGTCTAATTCCAGACAAGCTTAATCACTACCCCCACCTCCGCAAAGAAAAACACCATACCTGTTAGTAATCACACCTTGTTCTCCCCTCACCCCAGCCCAGTAATCTATTAATATCTTGTGTCCCATGGATAGTATATGCCTTTTGTGTCTGACTTCTTTCTGTAGTTTAGTGTTTTCTAGGTTTATCCATGTTGTAGTGTGTATCTGTAGTCTGTTCCTTTTTATGGATGAGTAATATTTCATCACATGGATATACCACATTTTGTTTAACCATTGATTGGATGTTAAGCACTTGGGCCAGTTCCACTTACTGGTTATTGTGAAAAATGCTGATATAAACATTCACGTGCAAGCTTTTATGTGAACTTATGTTTCCAGTTCTCTTGGACATGTGCCTAGGAGGGGAACTGCTGGCTCACGTGATAGCTCCGTGTTTGACTCTTTGAAGCTCTGCCGCTTGACTCTCTTTTGTCTGCCTCCCCAGGCACAGAAGATTTCTGATGATCTGATGCAGAAGATCAGCACTCAGAACCGCCGGGCCTTGGACCTTGTGGCTGCCAAGTGTTACTATTATCACGCCCGGGTCTATGAGTTCCTGGATAAGCTGGATGTGGTGCGCAGGTACCAGTGGCCAAGGGTCTCGCTTGCGGCCCTTGGGGTCAGCAGCATGGTCAGGCACTTCACAGAGCTGTGGACTTGCAGAGGGCCGAGGCCTGGGAGACGTCAAGGGCCCAGCAGGAGGTGGGGGTGGCGGTTAACATGCCCTGAGCTGTGGGAGGGCTTGAGAGGCTGAGACAGAGATGACCACTGGCCTGTTTAGTCCTGTCCCCCAGGCTCCTCCTTTCACTGCACATCAAGGGAGGACTCTGGAGTGGGTCAGAGGTAGGAGGGCAGTATGGCTGAGTCCCTTTGTTTTGCACCTGAAACTACCACAGCATTGTTAATTGGCTGTACTCCAATGTAAAAATAAAAAAGTTTTTTTTAAAAAAAGGTACAAGGACAGGCTGGAAAACCTTTTACTATTCTGCTTGGAACCTGCTGTGGCTCCCCATTCCCCTCAGGGAAAAGCCAGAGCCCTCCTGATAAAAGCTTTTGAGGCCTCATAGGGTCTGGGCCCCCCTGCTCCCCGACGCCTCGCTCTTGGATGGGCGCACACTTCCCTCAGCTGAGAGGGCCCTCCTCCCTGCATCCTTCAAGCCTGTGGTTAACTGTTACCTTCTCAGTGAGTCCTGCCCTGACCAGGCTACTTAAAGCCACAACTCCCTCCCGTCCTCCTGCGCCCCTGTCACACATACCCTGGTCCCTGCATCACCCCCTACCCCCACCTTTTGTCACGCCTCCTGGTACGCTC